>NW_006197892.1:333465-333993 GCF_000334495.1 Tupaia belangeri chinensis | reverse complement strand
CCTACACTCTAATTTTATATGCTAAATAAAATAGATGAAAATACACTAAATTATTAAACAGGAGCATATTTAGGTGATGAAATTAGGGGTGTTTTTTTTTCTTCCTTGGAGATTTTTGTATTTTTAAAATTTTCTAAAATGACTATGTGCTGCTTGTGAAATCAGAAAAAAATTAACAATCAGAGTTAACCTTTTTGCTTTGAAAACCTTAGAAACAATTTCACACCTAATTTAACTTTAAAGTAAAACTATCTCTAATTCTACAGAAAAAAAAAAAGAATTTAAATAACATAGACTTCATAAAGAAGCCCTTTTCTATTTTGTTAGCTACAGAACTTATTAGAATACATTATCATCTAATTTCTAGCCTTGAAAGGACCTTGAAAGGTCATCGACTTAATTTCCTTATCATCACATAAGATACCTCTTAAATTGTCTAAGAAAGATTAGAATCCATTCTATTTTAGACCTTCGAGAAGTTTCCATGTTATTCTTTGCTGGTGTGTTTTTTTTTTTTTTTTTTTTTTT
>NW_006197892.1:330345-330732 GCF_000334495.1 Tupaia belangeri chinensis | reverse complement strand
TATATATATATATATCACAACTGGGCAACTTCCCTGAGTTATTTCTGACATTTTATTGCTTGAACATCTTTGTTGATAGTTTTCAATGAACCTCATCTAAAGGCACTTAAAGCTCTGGGTAGAAGAATGGGGGAGAAATCAGTTTGATAAATAAACAAAAAAAAATGGATGCTATTTTCAACTCTTCTATTCATTATTTTCTCATATACATATAATGGACAGAATTATAAAATGACCTAAAATACATTATTCAGTTTGTGATTGTAGGAGGAAGCAAAATATGATGAGAAAGAAAAGGCACAGGAATTTCTGAAGGAGTTAAATTTAGATAGGATCTTTTTAGGGTTAGTTGAATCTGGGAAGGACTAAGAATAGAGTGTTCCCTAC
>NW_006197892.1:316509-330204 GCF_000334495.1 Tupaia belangeri chinensis | reverse complement strand
CTTGTGAAATCAGAAAAAAATTAACAATCAGTTTTAACCTTTTTGCTTTGAAAACCTTAGAAACAATTTCACACCTAATTTAACTTTAAAGTAAAACTATCTCTAATTCTACAGGAAAAAAAAAAGAATTTAAATAACATAGACTTCATAAAGAAGCCCTTTTCTATTTTGTTAGCTACAGAACTTATTAGAATACATTATCATCTAATTTCTAGCCTTGAAAGGACCTTGAAAGGTCATCGACTTAATTTCCTTATCATCACATAAGATACCTCTTAAATTGTCTAAGAAAGATTAGAATCCATTCTATTTTAGACCTTCGAGAAGTTTCCATGTTATTCTTTGCTGGTGTTTTTTTTTTTTTTTTTTTTTGAGAGGTTTTTGCTATAGGGCGCGTGCGCTCGCCAAACAGACAGAGAGAGACATAGAGACAGAAAGCGAGAAATCACCCCCCAGGGGGGATGGTCACGCCACAATCCCTTCTCCTCCATTCTCCTCCTGGGATCTTGGGCACGCACGCACACATGCCCGACGTGAGTTTTAAGCCACCGGGTCCGGGAAGCGAACCGCGGTTGACTACGTGGGAGTCCAGCGACATAGCCATTACGCTAACTGCTGGTTCCCTTTGCTGGTGTTTTTTTAGTACTTAGTAAGGTATTACTTGCAGGATATTTTAAATTCTGCATTTAACAGTGGCTTTTAAAGAGTGTCTAATTCATAAAACCAGAGTCCGCTTGGCATTAAAACACAAATCTGTTTTTATCTTTTGTCAAAATCAAGTAAAGTTACTACAGAGGCTAAATGATTTCTGTCTCTAAGAACAATCTATCTCCCAGGACTGAAGTTTCCTCTCCTCCAACAATCTTTGTTCCCCATGTATTAGCATCCTTACGGGAGAGTGTGGGGTATAAATCCCATAAGGTAGAACCATCTACCAAACACTAAGTACCCGCCATGCTTAGTACTTGGCTCTTTCGGTATGATCTTATTTTGATCTAAAAATTTTCCTTGACAGACATGTTTTTAATCACCTTTGTAAATTAAATAGTCATAAAAGCACTCTTTTTGTCAGCTTTATTGTATGAAAAGCTTCTACAGTGCTTGAGGGTCAAAGTAGAATATGAAGGTGTTAAATCACTAGTTTGACATGCAAAATCCTTCCTCAGACTTCTTTTAGGAAGTCTCATGTAGTAGAACTCCTCACATAATGGGATCTTCCCAGTTGCCACTTCTCCTTTCAATGTTCTTATCTAAAACTGGCAGAAATTATGCATCATCTTCATCACAGTTAAATAATGGGTCTTTTTATGGAGCTTTTACGAAGCACTCCCACCACCCAGAAAATGTCTTCATTTGGTTCAACTACACGACCCTTAATATATACAATAGTTGCAGATAAAAACCCTTAATATAGGACTTCATTTCCTTTTCGGAAGCCAGGGCTATCAAATGTATACTTATAATTTTGGGGCCATATACATATTAGATGCCTAATAGATTTTTGTGGAATAAATTGCTTGAGAAAGAGAAGGGCAGACCTGGCACTTACCATAAGGCCTTATTAGTTTTCTGCTGGACACCATTCCACAGACATTGGATAAGGCTGCTTACTGACTGATGAATTAAGACAAAATATGACGTTGCCCAAACTACAGGAATGTCCAGATATCCCTCATCCTGGTTAATATAATCAACTGGGATTTCTTTGTACTTGTTCTTTGTACTTTCTACATTAAAAAAATTAAAGTGTTCAATATAGATTCACCCCATTTTCTGACAATATTTCATCTAGAGCAAAACCCTGCTTCCCTGAATCCCTTCTCAAATCACCTAACAACTCAGGTCACCTAATCCAAGCTTAATCTTATTCTAAGTCCTTGCTAATACCTTATTTTAAAATGTCTCAATTGAACAAGCCTCAGTTTTTGTCTTTTTTGGATAGTGGGATCTCTTCGCTCACTAGCTATCTGAATTTGGTACTACACATTCTTCACAAGATTGAGGAATCTTAAAAAAAAATATGAGAGGGGCCAGGCAGTGGCGTGGACCCATATGGGAAGGTCCCACAAGATTTGCATCGTGGCCTCCTTGTGCTCATCCATAATCTGGGCTGACTGAGGCTGAGAGTGGAACGTGGTGTGAAAGATCCTGTTGAGGGGACTTTCTCTCTCTCTTTCTCTCTCTCCCTCTATGTGTGTGTGTGTGTGTGTGTGTGTGTTTATCATGGAAAAAGTAAATAAATAAACTTTTTTTTTGGAGAGTTTTTTGCTATAGGGCGTGTGTGCTCACTCTTTCTTCAGTGAGACAGAAAGTGAGAAATCACCCCTCACGGGGGATGGCCACACTGCAATCCGTTCTCCTCCATTCTCCTCTCGGTATCTTGGGCACGCATGCACACATGCCCTGCATGAGTTTAAGCCACCAGGTCCAGGACTCAAACCTCGGTCGACTACATGGGAGTCCAGCAATACAGCCATTATGCCATCTGGTGGTCCCTAGTAAATAAATTTTTTAAAGTTTATAAAACTTTAAAAACTGAGTACAAAGTAAGCACCTCATTTGCTACTAATTGAGGTGTGCCAGGATCTAATTTATTTAGGAAATTCTTCTTAGGACAACTTAGAGAAAATATTAATTCAAGCATTCATAAATATCTCTGTAGCTCTCTTTTGCCAATATCTTACCAAGATATAGTAGGTCATTGGGAAAGTCAGAACGTAGTTTTCTGTGCAAAAATGTGTCATGACTCCTGACAACCCAATAAAAGGTTTTTTATAAATTAGCCCTTCCTTTCTTCACCCTTTCTTCTTTTTTCCTTTCTTCCTTTCTTCTTTTTTTCTCTTCTTTCTTTCTTTCTTTTCTTCTTTATTTCTTATTTTTTCTTTTCTCCTTTCTTTCTTTCTCTTGCTTTTTAAGAATTACTTATTGGGGACAGCAGGTGGCATGCGCGCACACACACACACACACACACACACACACACATGCTCTGTCCCTCTCTGGTCAAATTGAAATAAATAAAAATAAATTAATTAATTCTGAAAAATAATTACTAATTTACTCTTATTTGTTTATTGTTGTTATCATTTTAATTTTCTATAGGACAGATCTGCTCACCAGAGAGAAAGAATTGAGAAGGAGTGAGAGACTGAGAAAGCAAGCCACTGAGGTCTGGACCTAAACTGCAGTTGGTCATGTGGGCCCAGCACCTCGACCACCACAGCGCCTGCTGGCCCCTAAATTAGCCCTTTCTATTGTCAATAAAATCATGAGGGATACACCTACCAACATAGAATAGACTTGTTTAGTTCAATTACCACTTTTGGAAATAACAAGATAAATAAAGTTCAATAATAATAAAAAGTGGCTCAAAAGAAAAGGAGAAAAATCATTCTCAAGTGAAAGTACAATGAAGCATATGACAATCTAACAATTGTTGATGCCTGTTTTCAGGGGTCTACTTTTTTATCATTTGTATCTCAGCATATGTGTTCTGCATATACTTTGGAAAAAAAGCCTCATATACAAGACTGCTCCTTATGTAATAATGGCAGGGTAATACCAGGAAATGGATACACAGCTATAAGTACATAAAATTGCCAATATTCAACTCTTTCTAAGCTACAAAACTGACATAAAAATTCTATATGGTTTAACCTAACTTGAGCCTAATTTGACATGAGCATAGGAAGAAATACAAGCTTTAAGAGAAGCACTTGGTAAAACTGACATTAAAAGATTAAATAAATAAATAAATAAATAAAAGAAATAAGTGCTTTTGTTTTGTGTGCCATATAATTTCCAACTTTTTAAAAAATTTTTTATTTTTATTTTTATTTTTTTTTCTTTTTTCTCTTTTTTTTTTTTGGAGAGGTTTTTGCTATAGGACACGTGTGCTCACCAGACAGAGAGAGACAGAGAGACAGGAAGCGAGAAATCACCCCCCGGGGGGAAGGTCATGCCGCAATCCCTTCTCCTCCATTCTCCTCTCGGGATCTTGGGCACGCACGCACACACGCCCGGCATGAGTTTTAAGCCATTGATTGGGTCTGGGACTCGAACCACGGTCGACTACATGGGAGTCCAGCGACATAGCCATTACACTAACTGCTGGTCCCTAATTTCCAACATTTGAGTTTGACAAAAAGACAAATTATTAAGTAGAACCCCATTTCTCTCACTTACCTGATGACTGGTCAGAGTACGTAAAACTCCAGCCTGTGTGGCCTCGCATCTTGTATGCTTAATATGAGAAATAATATAGTATCCGAACTGAGTCACTTTTAAAAGAAAGGAGGTACTGTTTATAACAATATCAAGTATGGCAGGACTGGACTATTTCAGTTCATGTTTAGGTCCAGTTCATTCTAGCCACTCTATTTCTCACAAGGGTCACTGCGTGACAACTATGAGACTTGACCTTGAGGACCCAGAGTTTACTCCCTTTTCAAACTTTGTGCATTTAATTGGGATGGATAGACAAAACAGTAACAAACTGCTATAACCTCATAATTCGCAACTTTCTCAGATATTAAACTCCCTTTACAATAAATATTTTAACACCCTTTATAATCCTGGTATTGACAGAAGCTATTATACCAACCCACACATGTTTTTTCAAAAATCAATATAATAAGTTTGTTGAACAGTAGAAGAAAAATAAGAAATAAATAAATAATAAACTTAAAAACAAAACAAAACAAAGCAAAAAAAAAAAAAAAGCAGCAGCAAAGGCACAGTGGTAACACTCTGTGATGCTGGACCTACAAAGATCCTGGATTCCCATACATGTCCATGAGCCTGACTGGCTGAGCCTGGAAGTGGATTGCAGCATGATGACTCCGCTGAGAGTGTCTCTCTCATGGAATACATACATAAATCAGTAAATATTTTTTAAAAAGAGAAGAAATGAATTTGAAGTAATATAAGGTATTACTTAATAAGTTAACACTATCTACACTGAGGAACCAGGTGTTTGCACCAATTTAAAAGAAATAATCTGAACTTAAAAATTGTAAGTTGATATAAACTGAATTATTATAATTTCTAATTTGATATTTAAAAATCTACTCCTGAGTATCTACCAAAGAATAGAAATGCACTCAGTCAGAAAAATATTTGCACATCCATGTTTATTACAACATTATTCATAATTGCTTAGACATAGAACAAGTGTCCACTAAGATATGAATGGATTGAAAAAGTATGACATACATATACTATGGAATACCACTCAGCCATAAAAAACAATGAGACCCTGGTATTTGATAGAAGGTGGGAAAATGTGGAAGATTTAATGCTAAGGGAAGCAAGACAGATATGAAAGGCATTGTATGTCCCCACTCAATATATACTGAATATCCACATTCTGTAGAAAAAATTGAAAGATTGGAAGGTATAAAGGCATGACGAATAACTGTGGATACCAAAGATGATGTTGGAGGAGGGTTGGAAGTGAAGGAGGGTGAGACAGAGGGAATCAAGAGGAAAAATAAGCCAACAATTAAAGGACTTAAAAATAGAAAATTATTTGTTGATGATAATATGTATGGAATATCTTTGTCTCATCCAATATATAGTGTTTTCATGATGGGAAAATTCATGTGGTATGCTGTAATCATTCAGTCATTGAATGTTAAAAAAAAGAAACAAATGAAAAATAAATAAATAAATAAATAAATGTTGAGTGAGGCAGTTGTATTACCTTAAAAAACAACTACAGAATAAATAAATTAATTAATTAATTAATCAACTAATAGCTGACTATAATGGACTGGTATTTGTATCTCTCCAAATTTACATGTTGAAGCCCTAAGTCCCCAATATCATGGTATTTAGACAAGAGATCTTTGAGAGGTAATTAGTTTTAGATAAGGTGGTGAAGGTAGAATCTTCATGATGGGAACTGGCCTTGGAAGAAGAGATGCTAGCAATCTCTCTCTAGTTTTCTGCAATTCAGGAAGCAGGCACTCACCAGAAACCAAACCCTATTGGACCTTGATCTTGAATTTCCCACCCTTTATATCTGTGAGAAATAAACCTGTTGTTTGAGCCAAAAAGTAAAATAAAATAAAAAATAAATGCTATTTAAATTAATTTATTTGTACACATAGATTATCTGAAACCCAATAGCTACAAATGCAACTACCACAGATTTGTTTCATAGACAATTCAAGTGTCATGAGTGGTTTAGTAATCAGTGACATAATTTTCCAAATTAATGAAGAAAACATTAATTATATTCTTTAAAATAATGTACAATTTTACTTTAACAATTGTAATTTTTTAAAACAACTATTTCTGTTATTTTATTTACCATTACTGTTATTTTCAACTTGACCAGACCAAAACACACACACACACACACACACAGAAAGAGAGAGAGTGAGAGAAAGCAAACTACCAGGTCCAGGACTTGAACAATGATCAGCCAGGTGGGAGTCCAGCACCCCTAACCACCATACCACCTGCTGGCCAAACATTTCTGATTTTTCCAGTCCTGGAAATTTTCATTTATTCCATATTTAAGGAAGATATTTTTTATTTATTTGCACAATAGAGTTTGGTTCTAGATTCTGATATCTGTAAATATAGTTTTCTTTTATAAGAATATCAGATGAGACATTCATATTTGTGTAAAATGCAATATTTTATTTTCTACAGAAGAGTCCTGTACATTGCAGAGTATCTACAATAGAATTCCTTACATTTGTCGATTATATTCCAAAATAAGCTCCAGTCTTTATAATGATTAATATTAGTCCTATAAACTTCTAGAGTATTCCTTTATGGAGTCTCCTAGTTTCTTCTTCTTTCTCCCAACCAGCAAAGAGAAGCGGTATCAATGATATGATGTGATAAGAAAGACACTCAACCTAACTCCAGTCTGATTGTATTAAAAGCATCAAATAAACTGAAGAGCAAATGACAAAATACTGAGCAGTACTTATCAAAACTGCCAAAACTTCCATGGAAACCCTTGGAAGACAAAAAGTGGAGGGGACTAAAGGACACATGACAAGTAAATGGAATGTGGTTTCCTGGATGAAACTTGGAATAGGAAACGGATATTATTGGAACAATTGGTGGCATCCAAATTAAGGATTAGGTCTGGGTAGCAGTAAAGTACCAATGTTGATTTCTTTGTTCTGATAAGAGTACATTAGAAAGTACCAACACTAGACTGAATTTAAAGTGGATACTGAGTGTATGAGAATTCACCATTCTACATTGTAACTGCTCTGTAAACCTGAAATTATTACAAAACCAAAGTTTATATTTTTAAAAAAAGGATTATCATACTTGACATGTAGTAAGCCAAGTAACTGACTGATGCAATAGGAAGTTTCAAAGGTCATCAAAGCAGAGGAGAATGGAGGAGAAGGGATTATGGTGTGGCCACCCCCCCTGGGGGGTGATTTCTTGCTTTCTATCTCTCTGTCTCTTTCTGTCTCTCTGGCAAGTGCACACGCCCTATGGCAAAAACCTCTCAAAAAAATAAATAAATAAATAAATAAAGTCCTCAAAGCTGATCAGCACAACCACACAAAATATTTTATAAAGTACTAACGCATGATAATAAAGTTATAAAAATATTAATATACAATATAAAATTCAAAATTCATGTCATATCAAAAAAGCCCTGAGATGTAATCAGTTCAGTGAAAATGTCAGAAAGACGAGTTGTTTAGAATTCTTTGGGAGGGAAAATAAGTAACAAGTATTCTTATTACTATTGAACATAAAGTACTAGTGAGTTATTTTTGCCATACTAAAGTCATCATTTTATTATAATATCATAAATATTATCTTGTAAATCCAGGCGGAAGCCAGCTTTCAGCAGTAGAACTATAGAATCAAAAATGGGTGTTCGGGGACCTGTAGATGGCATAGCATTTATGTCACTAAATTCCCACATGTTTGACCATAGTTCAAGTCCTGGACCTGGTGACTTGAAACTCACACTGGGTGCGTGTGCACGTGTGCCCAAGATTCCAGAAGGAGAATGGAGGAGACTGTGGCCTGGCTATTCCCCCGGGGGGTGATTTCTTACTTTCCAACATACTATCTCTGTCTCTCTCTCTCTCTCTTTCTCTCTTTGTGTAGAGGCAAAAACTCTACAAAAGTAAACAAAAAATGTGTGTGCACTTTTTAGAACTTAACATAAAAAATATTGAATAGAAAGATGCTCACCAAAACTGTTGAACTAATTTAAAATCCCAATCTTAAGAGAACACTGATATTAATATGTAAATGTATGTAAAATATAACAACCTGTTAATCTATTTATACTTATTTTACACATTATTTTATATATTTTAATATGTACAATGCAAAACTACTAATTTTAGACTGTGGCTTGTGGTCAAGGTAGCTGAATATCCACATGGTCAACTGTGCAGTTAAGGTTCCAAACTTGGCACCTTGAGAAACACACAGAGCACGTGTGTGTGTGTGTGTGTGTGTGTGCCCAAAATTCCAAAAGAAGGGAGAAATGGAGGAGGAGGGATTGGAATGTGATTATGGCCCATGAGGGTGCCCTTTGTCAAACAAAAAAATAAATGAACAAGGATGAACAAGGGAATCAAGGATGGGGGAAAAAAAGCAAAACATACAGAAAATAAGAAATGGAAAATTATTTGCTGACAATAACATGTTTGCTGATGTGCTTGATTGAGACAATATACAGTGTACTCTGGATGGAAAATCTCATTTTGTATGCTGTAATGATGTACAGTGAATGAATACAAATAAATAAATTGAAAAAAAAATTAACAAACAAAAAATTATGAATTTCAATCTGTTTTAATCGTATATAGTTATTTCTTTTCTTTTCTTTTCTTTTCTTTTCTTTTCTTGTAGAGGTTTTCACTATAGGATGAGTGTGTTTGCCAGACAGACAGCGACATAGAGACAGAAAACAAGAAATCACCCCCCAGGGGGGGTGGCCACACCATAATCCCTTCTCCTCCATTTTCCTCTCGGGATCTTGGGCACACACGCACACGCGCGCAAGACAGAAAACAAGAAATCACCCCCCAGGGGGGGTGGCCACACCATAATCCCTTCTCCTCCATTTTCCTCTCGGGTAGAGGTTTTCACTATAGGATGAGTGTGCTCGCCAGACAGACAGAGAGAGACATAGAGACAGAAAGCAAGAAATCACCCCCCAGGGGGGGTGGCCACACCATAATCCCTTCTCCTCCATTTTCCTCTCGGGTAGAGGTTTTCACTATAGGATGAGTGTGCTCGCCAGACAGACAGAGAGAGACATAGAGACAGAAAGCAAGAAATCACCCCCCAGGGGGGGTGGCCACACCATAATCCCTTCTCCTCCATTTTCCTCTCGGGTAGAGGTTTTCACTATAGGATGAGTGTGCTCGCCAGACAGACAGAGAGAGACATAGAGACAGAAAGCAAGAAATCACCCCCCAGGGGGGGTGGCCACACCATAATCCCTTCTCCTCCATTTTCCTCTCGGGTAGAGGTTTTCACTATAGGATGAGTGTGCTCGCCAGACAGACAGAGAGAGACATAGAGACAGAAAGCAAGAAATCACCCCCCAGGGGGGGTGGCCACACCATAATCCCTTCTCCTCCATTTTCCTCTCGGGTAGAGGTTTTCACTATAGGATGAGTGTGCTCGCCAGACAGACAGAGAGAGACATAGAGACAGAAAGCAAGAAATCACCCCCCAGGGGGGGTGGCCACACCATAATCCCTTCTCCTCCATTTTCCTCTCGGGTAGAGGTTTTCACTATAGGATGAGTGTGCTCGCCAGACAGACAGAGAGAGACATAGAGACAGAAAGCAAGAAATCACCCCCCAGGGGGGGTGGCCACACCATAATCCCTTCTCCTCCATTTTCCTCTCGGGTAGAGGTTTTCACTATAGGATGAGTGTGCTCGCCAGACAGACAGAGAGAGACATAGAGACAGAAAGCAAGAAATCACCCCCCAGGGGGGGTGGCCACACCATAATCCCTTCTCCTCCATTTTCCTCTCGGGTAGAGGTTTTCACTATAGGATGAGTGTGCTCGCCAGACAGACAGAGAGAGACATAGAGACAGAAAGCAAGAAATCACCCCCCAGGGGGGGTGGCCACACCATAATCCCTTCTCCTCCATTTTCCTCTCGGGTAGAGGTTTTCACTATAGGATGAGTGTGCTCGCCAGACAGACAGAGAGAGACATAGAGACAGAAAGCAAGAAATCACCCCCCAGGGGGGGTGGCCACACCATAATCCCTTCTCCTCCATTTTCCTCTCGGGTAGAGGTTTTCACTATAGGATGAGTGTGCTCGCCAGACAGACAGAGAGAGACATAGAGACAGAAAGCAAGAAATCACCCCCCAGGGGGGGTGGCCACACCATAATCCCTTCTCCTCCATTTTCCTCTCGGGTAGAGGTTTTCACTATAGGATGAGTGTGCTCGCCAGACAGACAGAGAGAGACATAGAGACAGAAAGCAAGAAATCACCCCCCAGGGGGGGTGGCCACACCATAATCCCTTCTCCTCCATTTTCCTCTCGGGTAGAGGTTTTCACTATAGGATGAGTGTGCTCGCCAGACAGACAGAGAGAGACATAGAGACAGAAAGCAAGAAATCACCCCCCAGGGGGGGTGGCCACACCATAATCCCTTCTCCTCCATTTTCCTCTCGGGTAGAGGTTTTCACTATAGGATGAGTGTGCTCGCCAGACAGACAGAGAGAGACATAGAGACAGAAAGCAAGAAATCACCCCCCAGGGGGGGTGGCCACACCATAATCCCTTCTCCTCCATTTTCCTCTCGGGTAGAGGTTTTCACTATAGGATGAGTGTGCTCGCCAGACAGACAGAGAGAGACATAGAGACAGAAAGCAAGAAATCACCCCCCAGGGGGGGTGGCCACACCATAATCCCTTCTCCTCCATTTTCCTCTCGGGTAGAGGTTTTCACTATAGGATGAGTGTGCTCGCCAGACAGACAGAGAGAGACATAGAGACAGAAAGCAAGAAATCACCCCCCAGGGGGGGTGGCCACACCATAATCCCTTCTCCTCCATTTTCCTCTCGGGTAGAGGTTTTCACTATAGGATGAGTGTGCTCGCCAGACAGACAGAGAGAGACATAGAGACAGAAAGCAAGAAATCACCCCCCAGGGGGGGTGGCCACACCATAATCCCTTCTCCTCCATTTTCCTCTCGGGTAGAGGTTTTCACTATAGGATGAGTGTGCTCGCCAGACAGACAGAGAGAGACATAGAGACAGAAAGCAAGAAATCACCCCCCAGGGGGGGTGGCCACACCATAATCCCTTCTCCTCCATTTTCCTCTCGGGTAGAGGTTTTCACTATAGGATGAGTGTGCTCGCCAGACAGACAGAGAGAGACATAGAGACAGAAAGCAAGAAATCACCCCCCAGGGGGGGTGGCCACACCATAATCCCTTCTCCTCCATTTTCCTCTCGGGTAGAGGTTTTCACTATAGGATGAGTGTGCTCGCCAGACAGACAGAGAGAGACATAGAGACAGAAAGCAAGAAATCACCCCCCAGGGGGGGTGGCCACACCATAATCCCTTCTCCTCCATTTTCCTCTCGGGATCTTGGGCACACACACGCACGCGCCCAGCGTGAGTTTTAAGCCACCAGGTTCAGGATGCGAACCGCGGTCGACTATGTGGGAGTCCAGCGACATAGCCATTACACTAACTGCTGGTTCCCTATAGTTATTTCTTTTAATCCATGTAAATTTAAAAATTGGGCATTTTATGTTCAACAATTCTAAAAACAAATGCTCAAAATTTCTTTTTCTGAAAGTACAAATTTCTGCTACCTGTATGATTTTTTATTTTAAAAACTTTGTTTTCTTTCCATTGTATATTGTCATTTTATAATTATCTTAAACCTAATCCCCATTTGTTACTATTTCTAATTTTAAATGATGTAGCTTGGTTCCTGTGACATGTCGCAACAAGGACACATAATTGTTGTCTCCTGGAGTTCATTAATAGAACAGTATCAACTCTTCCTTTCAAATTTTCTGGGGATATCTGCTTCCTTAGTTGAGATGAACTCTCTCAACTTGCTTTTATGTGAAATTAAGGGTAGTGATAACTAGTAAACCTAGTCTTATCAGTTAGAATTTGAGAAATGGAATGAGTAGTTTACTTGAGAAAAGCAGAACTGCTTGAAAGACAAGAATAATTTTAAGTTCTTGCCTTTAATTCCATGGAGATATGAAGATGCTATGAAGAAATATCCCTCTGGAGACCTCCTTGAAAAACATTGATTTATTTTTCTACAGACATTTTTATAAAGCATTGATGGTTTACACAGTTTTTTATATAAATTTTCCTTACTTAACCTTATCTTCATAATCCTAAGAAATGCCAATTTCTCTGTAGTTGTATTGTGAAATAATTTATTGCATGTGTTCTCTTAGAGAACAGCAAAAGATTTGTGGAAATAGTGCAATGGGACTATTAAAGGAACCCCTTAAAGACTCAGTGGACTGCTACTTTCCTAAAATAACAAACACCATCTGTCAGACAGAATTTGTGTGAAGTGAGAATAATAACTTTTCATTTACTACATACATCAGGAGAGCTGATAAATCTTCTTGAGGTCATGGATGTTTTTTGGAATAGTTTCAATTTATATTGTATTTGTGAGGATAGCTGTCAGGAGGCATGTTGGAGGCAGTCAGTGGTGTGTCATCATGATGCCAGCTACTTATAGCACATGGCAGTATGAGGGGATGCTGGAGGTGGGAGACTCAAATATGGGGGCAAAGGCTAAGGTCAAGAGGGACTAGAGTGTTGGATCAATTTTCTTAAGGACCAGATGTTAGAGACATTTTATGGGAAAATATAGAACTAGAAATTAGAAGTAGTGGATAGATTATGCTACATTTATCTCAGTCTTTGAGTTTTATTCTAAAGCCATGATCTTAGCAACATTGACAAGTATATATCATTGATGATGTGTCTTCAGAGAGTCAATCCAACAACAAAAACCATAAACACGTTTTAAATGCAAGGTTATAGGCCCGGTAACGGTGATGCTTAGATCGGTTTAATAGGCTCTCTATCCTTGAGGTATTCACAGCATAGTGTGAAAATCAGGCAACCCAAATAGGCAATTCCAAGAAAACTTATGATGTGTATCCATAGAGTTATATGTACTGTGGGAGCATTTTATTTTACTCAACCAGGAGCTTTGGAGAATGTTTTCCAGAGGAGATGATGTCTGAGCTGAATCTGAAGGGCAACTGTAATTTTGTAGGTGAACAAAGGTGAATGGGAAAGGGAGGCAATACCACAAGCAGAAGTACCATCTCTTCCTCCATATTGTCATTGATGTCATCATCATAGAAATAATAATAGTGCTAATAATAATACTAATACTTGGCAAATACTTAAAAGCATCATTCTATTTAATTTTTTTTCTTATTTTTTAATTGCCAGAGAGCACATGTACTCACTAGGAAGAGAGGGAGAGAACACACTCCATGGAGCACGGTCACATTGCAATTCCTTCTTTCCCATCTGTCCATTCGGTCAGAATTTTGAGTATGCCTGTACACATGTCCAGTGTGTTTTACAGGACTCTAGGATTCAAACTGCAGTCAGCCCTATGGGATCTGGCTCCCTTACCCACTATGCAACAGGGCCAGCCCTATTTAATTTTTTTTTTTTTTTTGGAGAGGGTTTCGCTATAG
>NW_006197892.1:314416-316366 GCF_000334495.1 Tupaia belangeri chinensis | reverse complement strand
TTTTGGAGAGGTTTTCGCTATAGGGTGCATGCGCTCGCCAGACAGACAGAGAGAGACATAGAGACAGAAAGCAAGAAATCACCCCCCAGGGGGGATGGTCACGGCGCAATCCCTTCTCCTCCATTTTCCTCTCGGGATCTTGGGCACACACGCACACGCGCGCAGCGTGAGTTTTAAGCCACTGGATCTGGGACGCGAACCGCGGTCGACTACGTGGGAGTCCAGCAACATAGCCATCATGCTAACTGCTGGTTCCCATTGGTCATGTCTTAATGCAATCTTCGCTCAGTGATGAGAAGACAAGGGAGAGAATAGCTGTGCAGTATGACGAATACTCTTGATGGCAGCAGTGAGACTGACAGGGAGAGTGCTGAGGCCCAGGATTCACGATTTGTTGGCTTTTGGGGAACGATCTTCCTGTGTGTGGGGACTTAGGAACTTCATTTTACTCTTATAGTACTAAAAAGAAATACGATTACTTGATGGAGATGTAGAGATGACTTAGTTTCTGTAATCTCCTTTTCACATTGAGATACTGAAGCCCAGAAAGAGATAATTAGCTTATTGAAAAACTATGTGTCCTTATTTCTAATTCATTTCTCTTTTTACTTCTTTATTAAATCACTTCTCTAAAGGGATTTTAAACATTTTCTATGTAGTTTATCTAGGCTGAACATTTATTTAAGAATAATTTGTCCTATTTAGTAGTAAGAAAAAGTTGATACCTAATTACAAATATTCCAAATGAAATAGTAAGTCAAAGTGATGATCTCTTAAATAAATGCTACTATTTTTAGTGGAATCCAGATTTGAAACAGTCAACAAATCAGATAGGAATCTCTTTTACTGTATAAATAGCCCAAATCACAGATCTGTAAATGGAAATAAAATGCAAGCTTTAAATACTTTTTTCAATTTTTTTCTGATTATATAAACTATCATTAGTTTATTAAGAGTTCTGTGTATGGATAAATGACAGCGTTTTATTATAATGATCTGAAAACCTTTGTTTTCTCTTGAAAGACTTTATCATTTGAGACTAGGAACAGATTCTTCTTCAGTAAAACTGCAGAAAGATTTAGTAAAACGAGTAAATGATTAGTAATTGTGTGAGTGTAGGTATGTGTAAATCATCTTTTGATGCTAACATTTTCTAGCATGTTTACTGTAGTATTTAAACTGTTAATTTAGCTCTCTCTGGGTTATCTCTTTGCATAATTTGAATATTTACTTTTAGTTGTATCTTGAAATTTCATTTTTCATTGTCTTTTTCTTCTTTTATTTTAAATTTTTGCTAGAGGGTATATGCACTTGCTAGAGATAAATAGAGAAAGAGGGAGAGGGAGAAAACATTTCTTAAAGGGGCATGGTTATGACGCAATCCCTTTCTCCCATTTCTCCATCCTGTCCGAATGTCAGGCACACATGCACATGCCCAACTGTGTTTTTCCAGCCCCCACAGCTAGAATTTGAACCATGTGGTCAGCCATATGGGATCCAGCTGCCTTAATCCCCAGGCCACTGAGCTGACCTTCATTATTATTTTTATGTATTTATGTATTTATGTATTTTTGTATTTATTTATTTTTGCTATAGAGTACAAGTGGTTGCTGGAGAGAGAAAGAGAGAAAGAGGAAGTGAGAAGTCATCCTCCAGGTTAGATGGTCAAACTGCAACCCTTTTCCTTCATTCTCCTTTCAGGGTTTCGGGCATGCATACACACCCACTGGAAATTTTGGGGGACGCTATGTCTAGGACTTGAACTACGGTGGGCCATGTGGGACCCAACACTTTAATTGTTATGCCACTTGCTGGCCCCCTTATTATCTTTTTAAATTTACTTTTTTCTTTTTAATCTTTATGACTAATTTTCTTAACTAATGTACATATAGAAAATTTACATAAAATTTTCTGTAAACAAATTAAATATCCATTTTAAATAATCATGCA
>NW_006197892.1:247523-314385 GCF_000334495.1 Tupaia belangeri chinensis | reverse complement strand
GGAAAGAGAGAAGTGTTCAATGGCATATTTATTTTTCATCTACATCAGTATTTGAGGGTTAATAACAGTGGTATATGAAATAAATTTTCTTATGTATATATAGAAAATTTTCTCAACTATGTACATAAAATTTACATAAAATGGTATATAAACAAATTAAATATACATTTTAAATAATCATGCAGAAAAAGAGAATGGAGTTCAATTGCATATTTATTTTTCATCTACATCATTATTTTGGGGCTAATAACACTGGTACATGAGATCAATTTATTAGATTACCACCAGAAGTTTCAAAAAACAAACATGGGCCAGCCATGATGGCTCAGACATAACACAATGCTCTTCAATGCTGGAGCCACATGAATAGATCCTGGGATCATATCCTAAGGTCTCCCTGTACACACCAGGCATGCATGTGTATGTCCATGATCCTGACTGGCTAAAGCTTAGGGTGGATTGTGGTGTAAAGATTCTGTTGGAAGTGTCTTTTTTTCAGTCTTTCTCTCGATATCATGGGAAAAAAAATACTTAAAGAAAATATATAATAAAAATAAATAAGAAATAAAGTGCATCACATATAATGAGGGTAGATATTGTTTCAAGATCCATTTGTTTGTTTTATCTCTGTGAGGATTTGAGTAATGGAAAGCAACATAAAATCTTTTTTTTTCTATGGATCTTTGTATTTCTCTGTGTCCAGGAAACAATAAACATACAAGTTACTGGGAAGGACAGAATTTAATAAAAGAGGTGTTTCCTATCTAGGAAGAAACAAAGAAAAAAGATAAAACAAATAGGAAGCAGCCCTTCTAGAGCTAAGAATGGCTGAACTAGAAGGAGGGCTCATGGGGCTAAGGACGGAGCATCAGCTGTGGGGACTGATCTCTGAGACACCATAGTGCTGGGTCTGCAGGCTGGGAAGACTGTTCACTGAAACATTCTGTGACTACTTGAACAAACTGCTTGGGTGACACTTGACAGGAAAGAGAAGCCAAAAACAGGGAAGAATGTGGGAAAGAGCCTTCTATTCACCCTGTCATACTTCCTCTTCGCAGATCCAAAAGGGGATCAGGTAGTAAGGGCTAAATGAGGTTTGCAGAACCTCAGTTCTCACATCACAAAGCAGATCAAGATGATGGATTTAAAGCTAAGAAACAATAACTTAATAATAGACACAGTTATTGTCCAAAAAGACTATCTGGATATTTAAATTTTTTCTCTTTCCTCACATGGTATGAGGCCAAGTCTACATGCTAAACCAATTAAAATAAGTCAAATGTCAAATACTCTTATTTCGAAGTAATTGTTTCAATTGCATGTACCTACTAAAGCATATAATTGGCCACAAATAATTTACTGGATTGTCATGTTTCCTCATAATTGCAGATGCCCTCAAATCCTTGCTCTCCAATTGAATCCTTTTCTTACAGGTATGCTTCAGTTAGAATGAGAAAAGAGGCAAACTGGAGTCTAAACTTTCAAAACAAGTAACAGCAAAGGACAATAACAAAAATACAACTCTACAGAATCTGTAAACTTTATCAAAATTATGGTGAAAGTCAGGCAAAAGGAAGATACCCATGTAAGACCAAATACAAAATTTGATGATCAGAATATACTTGGGCAGGGCCAGCAGTTGGCATAATGGCTATGTTGCTGGACTCACAGTTCGAGTCCCAGATCTGGTGGCTTAAACTCATGCTGAGTGCGTGTGCATGTGTGCCCACGATCCTAAGGGGAGAATGGAGGAGATGGAATTGTGGTGTGGCCATCCCCCTGAGGAGTGATTTCCTGCTTTCTGTCTCTCTGTCAAGTGCATGCTCCCTATAGCAAAAACCTCTCCAGAAAAAAAAAAAGAAAGAAAGAAAGAAAGAAGAGAGAGAGAGAGAGAGAGAGAGAGAGAAAAAGAAAGAAAGAAAGAAAGAAAGAAAGAAAGAAAGAAAGAAAGAAAGAAAGAAAGAAAGAAAGAAAGAAAGAAAGAAAGAAAGAAGGAAAGAGAAAGGAAGGAAGGAAGGAAGGAAGGAAGGAAGGAAGGAAGGAAGGAAGGAAGGAATAAACTTGGGCTACAGTATCTGTGCACATAAAATGAAGAAAATAGTAAAATTAGTGTAGCAATGAAAAAGTCATGTGGGGAAAGTATTATAGGAATTCTATGAGAATGAGTCTAGAATCTATTTTATGCAGATGGAAATTTATCCATTAAATAGTTCTGCCTAATTCCTCTTTGTGTGTGGTGAAGGAGCTACATAGTTGGTTTGCAAAACAGTATTCTTTTCCATTAATAATTTTCTTATTTTTATCTTACTTTTATATTATATGAGTTAAAAAATTTAAAGTATATACTAAATTAAAGATCATCACTATATACAGAGTCTTAAGGCAGCCAATATCTTTTTCCTAGGTCATTCTAGAAATCAATATTTTTTCAAGTTTTTAGACTTTATAGATAATAATGAAATAAATTTTATGTGAATGCAACACAGGTTCTTAAAGGGGTGATTGATTAGAATGGGTAGATAAAGTCCCAGAAAGTCCTTTAAAAGCAGAGCATTTTTTTTAACTATTATGAAAGAGTTTTAAAGGTAGTTATGAGTTATGAGGATGTGATTGGTAGTATCACAAGGAGATAAATGCCCAGTACAAGGAATGTTTTGTGTGAACGTGCAATTGGGATTATTTAAATTCAAAGAAATGGCAAGTGAGAGAGCATTCCCATTTTTCCTTTACTCATACATTGTACTCTGAAACTGGTTATCCATTCTCTTTAATTGACTGGGTTATCTATCCAGAGAAAAATGATTTGTGAAAATATATAAGGTCATCCTGAGACCTTATAAATAAACTGGGGAATACTATTAAGGCAAAGAGAGCAAATCATGGTTTTTGTTGTTGTTGTTGTTGTTGTTTTGTTTTCAGTATCAGGGAGAGGGCCCTTTTGCTAAATTAAAAACCTAGCAAGGAAAGTAGGGGGCAGAAAGGTGGCATGGTGGTTAAGGCACTGGATTCCACATGGCTGACAATAGTTTGAGACCCGGACTTAACAGCTTGAAAATCATGATGTGGATGTGTGCAAGTGTGCCCCAAATCCCAGGAGTAGAATGAAGGAGAAGGGATTGCAGCATAGCCATCCCCCCTTGTATGTAATCCCCCTCTTTTCTCTGTCTCTTCTGGCAAGTGCATGTGCCCTATGAACCTAAAAGAAAAGAATAAAACACAAAACCCTGGTAGGACCAGCCCATGGTGTAGTGGTTGGGGCATCTGAATATTTGGATCCTAAATGGCTGACTGCCTAGTTCAAATCCCAGAATTTGTGGCTTGAGAAACACGCTGGGTACATGAGCATATGTGCCCAAAATCCCAAGAGAGGAATGGAAGAGAAGGGACTATAGAATGGCCTTCCTCTAGGGGATGCTTTCTATCTCTCTCTTGAATACACACTTCCTCTAGCAAATTACCAAAGAATAAAATGAATAAACAAACAAAAACTTGGGTTTGAAAGGCATATTCATGGCCACCAAGATAATATCTGATCTTAGGCCCAGAGAAGTCCATTTTGAAAATCAATGAAATATTCAATAGCATAGGAGTGAATTCAATATTGTCAATGTCCTCTGATTTTCATGGCCAGTTCCTGGCACAAGAGAGGTTGTACATGTTAATGCAATTTTCCATACTGTGGTAGGTACATCAAAGATAAACAAAGTCGGGAACCAGCAGTTAGAGTAATGGCTATGTCGCTGGACTCCCACGTAGTCGACCTCAGTTCACGTCCCAGACCTGGTGGCTTAAAACTCACGCTGGGCGTGTGTGCGTGCGTCCCCAAGATCCCGAGAGGAGAATGGAGGAGAAGGGATTGCGGCGTGACCATGTGCCCCTGGGGGGGGGGGTGATTTCTCGCTTTCTGTCTCTATGTCTCTTTCTGTCTGTCTGGCAAGCACACGCGCCCTATAGTGAAAACCTCTAAAAAAAAAAAAAAAGATAAACAAAGTCAAATATTAGTTAAAGCAGTGAACAGATTTTATTCAGAAGCTGACAGGAGAAAGAGCTAAGTTCCATTCTAATTTGCACAGAAATTGGTGGCCACTTTCAAGGAAGAATGAAAGAGTAGGGAAGGGGACCAAGAGTGTCAAAAACAGAAAAATTACAAAGGCGAATCAGTGTAAATGCAATTAGCCCAGCTATGCCTACTGCATTGATCTTAGAAATTTGAATTTTTTTCCTCCCACAGAGACTGGGAGACAGATATGTTATCCTTCTTCAGAGTAATGGTTTAGTAGTTTTCAGGTCCTTGAGAAAGACACTCCTTAGTTGTAGAACACATAAAATTCAGTGGGACCGAAGGATTCACAACTGTGAGCCCTTTTTAGTAAACAATCTAATAAAGGAGACCAGGGGCCTAGAGGTCAGAGGTTTTCTAGAACAAATAGGAAATTCTTTTGACATCCCTGAACTTTTCCAAACAGGACTCAAAATGTCACTTTTCCAAACAGTCACTCACAGTGACTGAGTGATATGGCCTTAGGCAAATAGAAAGCAGGTTAAAGCGTGATCAGCTCTCTTAGCACAGGTTTTTGGGTGGACAGTCTGGTTGTATGTCTTCTACATTTATATTGTTTAGAAGAGAGGTTTACTTTGCAGGATCTTTCTACCAGATTCTGGAATCTTGGAAATATATGTCGAGTGTAACAGAGAATATCCAGAAAAGGATAATTATGATTATATGGGAACAAGGAGATGGGTTTCCTATCAGAGATTGTGTTTTTCTTAATCAATTTATTTCATTAGAGTTAGTTGGCTTCTTATCTATTAATCAAGAATGATATTTATAATTTCAGGAGATGTTTAAATCTACCAGAACATCTTTAACAGATTGAACCACTGATTTTCAATAGTTACTCACAAGATTTAATTTTGAAGTTTGCCTGACATTTTAAAAATGAGCAACATGATCAAACTACTCTGTATTTCTACCACAGTGTATTTCCTTCTTTCACTATTTCTGGTCTAAATTTTAGTAGTTGTTTTCATAAGTCTCTAGAAAAGTAACAGATCTCTGTAAAATAAAGACATGTGTTAGTTTTGCTTCTCCACATGTAGCCCTGTGTTATACATTCCTTCCTCAGACTACATATAAGGATTTTTCTGCATAAACCTAGATTCTATGCCAAAAAAACAGAAGGTGATATTGTAATTGTGAACTGAATCTTAGACCAGGCAAGAAGATGGCTTTGTTTCTAAGCTATCTCATATATTTTTCAGTCTTTCTAACAGTTCACTTAAAATCCTACAAGAAATCCTCATAATGACCATAAAATGATCTTTTTTTCCTTTCTATTGTATTTGCTGAGATCATTGCCCCATCACGTAAATCTCACAAAAAAGATAATAAATCGTAGTATCTTGCGACTATTTATAATTTTCCCTTGTCTATTTTGGGGACACAGCTAAGTGTACCTATCAGCTTACTCCCAGCAGCTTAAGGAAACCCAAGGGCTACTGTGTATTTATGTAAGAGGGAAAATGGTTTTGAAAAACATAAAAAGAAAACAGCTATTGTGGAAGATTTCTGTGTTTAAAGCCCTAAATTCTACTATGAATTGTCAATATGTGATTTATAATTATACCTACTTAACGACCATGTTTGAGTAACATTCTCAATAAAAGCTGGTGTTGTCAGTCCAAAGGATGGAGGCATTTCCCCAAATCATGTATTTATTCTGAATAGGATTTGGTCTGGCAAAGACAAACTATATAGCTAAATGTCAAAACAAGCAGGTTGTATTTTACCCAACAGAACTGGGAATAAGAATATATCTGAGACTTCATAGAGAACACCTTTCAGCCTCCCACAAAAGCTGTAGTTAAGTGAGGTTTTGTTGATTCTGCTTCTTATACAACTTTTTAAAATATTTAAGCAGGATTACCATAAATTGCAACTTTGCCTTTTTATTATATTAAAATATTATACTAGATATACCTTTGTATGGACTTTAAGACCCATGTCCAGAACTATATTCTCAATAAAATTTCCTCTAGCAGTTCAGACTTACTATTGCTGTTGAAATAAAATCCTAAATGATCCTTTTATGTGCTAGTTTTGATTGAATGTGATATTGTGCACATTCAATATAACAGCTTTAAAGATGTTATACTTCAAGATAATTCTTAAATTAATAATATGTATACAATTAACACTAGAAAATTATAAGCTTGTATTTCTCAATGTCTACTGCTTGAAAAATCTCTCTAAAGAACGTTAATATGTGTTTCATAGGGTAAAAGAAAGATAGCCCTATAGGTTAAATAGCCATTTTTATTAAAACATTTCTCAGATTTGAAATATATTACTGAGCTTTATGAATATGTGAGCTGGGAGACTGATACATCTAGATCAATCAGCCTATCTGCCACCCATCTATCTATCTACATCTATATAGCTATATCTATATCATCTGTATCTATAGTTTTATCTATATCTATGTCTATACCTATCTATGTATCTATTCATCTGTCTATCAATCATCTGCTTATGTACCCTCTAACTCATAAACTACATTGGTTACTTAAAGCTTTTCAAAACATTCTTTTTTGGCAGAACATTTGGAGAAACTATTTATCCACAGAGCATGTTTGATAAATGTTGAGGACTCTTAAAATAGTGAGCATATTCACTGACATCTCACTCACTGTAACTAGGAACCCAAAAAAGTTACGAGTGAATTAGGAAATCAAATGGACTGAGACAAGTTTTACTGAGTCCACTATGCTGAGGACTTCATGCATGTTGGCCAAGTCAAACCATAATTTTACCAAGGTTGAACAACCCACAAGATGTCAAAGGTTGAAGATAATCTTAGGTTGATCAAATGTTTACCAATCCTGCAACCTAGTTTATTGGGTCATCAGAAAAGTCATGATGCATTTTTGCATATAAAATATAGAAAAATATGTCATCACTGTTCTGATAACTCAGTATTTCTTTTGTTATCTATATTCCATAATCAACAAGACAGCACACTATAGGTGTTTTCTCCACAAGTTTTGTATATGTTTTTATGACTGACAAGAGAAAGGTTAGCTAATTAATCCACTTAAGTAAATTAATATGGGTAAACTTCCACGAGGAATTTGATAATTAGTGCAATAACTATGAATTTTGCTGTAAAAACATTCATATCATTGCATTATTTTCCCATTTAATTATTTAGTGGCAATAACAAATAAGCAGAAAACATTTCCCAGGGATTAATGACTGTATGATGTTAACTTTCCTCAATTCTGTCTTAGTGATCAACTCCTCCTTATTATCAAGATTTCCTTTGCAATACCACAAGTTGGATTGCCGTATCTTGACCAATAATCTTGTGATTTTCTTGGGTGGATACACTAATAGGGTTATTACTGTATATTTTCATTTTTATTTTATCTTAAATTTGTTGAGATTTAAAAGATACTGAATTATAAGCTTAGTCTTAATGACTGTAGACATTTGAAAAATATGTATTGGTTGGTGTTTAATATATCGCATCGCTCTGAGCATTTTCTTAAAGCCTTTCAATACAGGAAAAAAAGTATTTTAGAGATCTACTAGAATGGTCAGGTGACATTGATTTTCTCCTTATAAACTACAAAACTTTCCTCTCATATAGGACATAAAGAAGCTTATGTTTATTCTCCAACCAAAACTGTGGCCTAGAATAATTATTGTAGTAAACATTCATATAAATTTATGTTCACAACTGCAAAATGTTTTCAGTTAGAGAAAGATAGATGCCCTTTGTAACCTTCTTAGATTCTTGTTGAAAGCTATATCTGATTTCTGATCCTTTATTTCTGCAAATTATATAAATATATCAAGCAAAGTTCATATAGTCTCTATATTTGGGTGGAGCAGATAAGGTAACAAGAAAATATGAAGTTAATCTATACTTTAAAGCTGTTAAGCTGAGGGCCAAATGTATTAGCCTTATAAAAATTAAAGTTTGATAAATATTTGTTTGCTTATCTTTGAAAAATTTATTAAAGTAACGTGTTAAGTAGATGTCTCATTTAACTTATACAGTTGTCTTTTTTCATTCTATAAATTTTTGATTTATCTTTTTTAACATTATAGAGTTCCCAAGGCTTAAAAACTCTATGATGACTTCTTTAGTTTCCCATGAATGAGGCATATTTTTATTGAAAAAATATTCTAAAGTTAAAATAACTTAGGTCATTGATGACTATTGAAAAGCTTCTGTGATACTGTCTTTCATTTTGTTTATATAACCTTTAATATTTAACGAGAAAGCTGATGCCCCTCAGAAAAGAAAAAAAATATATATCTATTGTTATGTTACTAAATTCAGTTAAGAATCTGTCAAATACTATTCCCTTCGATATTGTCCTTTCCTACGAAAAATATACTCTATTGCTTACCTAATTATAGTGCTTTCACTCAATATGGGATGCCTTCTTGAAGGTTTTTCTGTTTGTGGTGGACAAATGGGGTGTTCTGAGATGATTTAATTAATTTTAAGGATGCCTCCAACATAAAGATAAGAACATTGAAAAGGAAAGAAATCAAAACAAAAGCAGTAAAAATTAAACACATTCAAAATATGCTGTTTGACTACTATAATTGAAACGAGGAGACACTATTTTAGAATTATTCTTAGTTCAAGATGCCCTATATACTATGAAGACGTGACAAACAGCTGTGATACAGTGCAATTATCAAAGCTTTCCAGTCCTTGGTCAGATGCAGGCAGTGGAGATTTTTATGCAGTGGAAATAGCCCCTCTTCCAGAGATCCATATGCTTAAGGCACAACCATACCCAGAATTTCAGCTGTATTTCAAATAACAATTAAAGTCCAGGGATAAAAAAACACAATGAACTAAGTGGACAAAATTCACTCCCTAAAGGGCATTGGTTCATCTTACCCAAAAAGAAGCGACGTCATAGGAAACAGAAAAAAATCTGATACCTCTTGGCAGAGGACAAGATAGTTGGTGATTATCTCAGACAGCGAGAGTAAATATATTGATTGGGTAAAATGGGGCTTCTGGGAAACAGTCACCTCTTACTAAATTCCTCTGACAAGGATCCATTGATGATCCTAAATGGAGCTTGTATCTCTATTCAAATGAACAATCTACTACTTTGAACTGTGTGACTACAGGGAAGTTACTTAACTTTTCCATACCTTTTTTATCTGCAATTTAAGAATAATATTAGTATCAATATATAATAACAGTAACAATAATTAAAATAATGTTTTGTAAGATTATTGTAAAACATAATTAGATTAATTTGTGTGAAACCCTTAGCATGACACCAAAAACAGAGAAAGTCCTTTTTATTTTGTGCTATTACTTTATTATACTGTAATTACATTATTATTTTACAAACCTAGGAGAAGATGGCAAGGCAAAGAATTTTCATTGGCATAAACCAGAAATAATGGAAGAATGACATTTTCTGTGTAAAACAAAATAGAGAAAGTTTTTGTTTGTCTGTTTGTTTTTCCCTGAATTCAAAAACTGGTAGCTTAATTCGGCCAAAATGAGCCATTACTTAGTTTGGTTTATCACACTAAAGTTTCTCTTCTTTCTGTTACTGCACTTAACTGGTTCACAGTACATGACTGGTAGGCCTCCTCTCAACTTCAAGGATTTATATAAGGATTTGCATAGATTTAGAATCTAGTAACACACTTCACTTTTCTGACCACCTTAGCTCCAACGATCTACTTTTCAACTCTATTTTAACATCTGCTTCCATAGCCACATCTTTACTCTTTAGTCATAATGAACTTCAAAACAAAAATCTTAAAGTATCTCAGTCTAGGACCAACAGGTGGCATGGTCTTTAAGAAACTGGGTGCTCACATGGCAGACTGCTGCTCAATCCCAGAACCAGTGGCTTGAAAAATCACTCAGGGTTTGTGTGTATGTATCCAAAATCCTGAGAGGAGAATGATGAAGAAGGGATTGCAGCCTGGCCTTCCCCAGGGGATAATTTCTTACTTTTCCTCTGTCTGTCTCTGCCTCTCTCCAGTGAGCACATCTAACCTATGGCAAAAACCTTTAAAAGAAAAACAAAAGAGTAAATCAGCCTATGACTGTACTACACCTCATTTTTTCCCTAATGTTCTTTTGTTTACCTCAATTCACGTTTTTGTTTATCAGGTATAAACATTTATTAAACATAACACTCTCACCAACAGACATGAGCAGGTAGGACACAAAGATATGGGGAGGATGGCCAGCTCTCTGGACAGTGACCAGCTGGGATGTTTCAGAGCCCCGTGCCATGCTGACCGCTGTCAGATGGGGCTCTCGTGCTGCACCGCATGCCCACACAGCCTTCCCATCAGATTTGGCATACATAGAGTGAGCACACAGAGAAGGGTCTTCCCAAGCTGGACCAGGCTGGTCTCCGAGGCCACTGTGACCCGATTTTAGTAGTGTGCTTAATTGGGTGATTTCCAGGACCTACGCGTGAAACCCCTACCCACCACAGCCCAGTGAGGCACCGGACACTACATTGCAGCTGTGGGACTCCGAGGCAGCACCTCCCGATCTTGATTTTCCTGATGTGATGGGGAGGTGTGTTTGTTTGTTTGTTTTTTAAAGACCAAGCTCCTCATTTCAATGTACAAAAGAGTTATTTTAATCTATATTAAATTGTATTGAAAACAAAATGGACTAAAGAGGAAATACTGCTCCAAGGGGTGGAAGTGAGAAGAAAGACGAGTCCTTCAGAGCGGGGACAGCAGGGCAGGCTTCGTGGTGCCATCTGGGATCACTCCCGCTGCTCCATCTTCACCTTCAGCAACCTCAGGAAGATTTGTTTTTTCTTCTCTTTCTTCCTCTAGGTGGCTTCCTGGAATTTTCACCCGCTGTCTGCATGGGTGTCTCAATTTTCCACGAAGTTTTTCTGCCACTCTGTCTCTCACTTGGCCTTGTCCTGAGCTTTAATCTCTTCTTTCCTTTGCCACTTACTTTCATATATTTCTTCGACTTCTCTCTTTTCTCTTAATTTCAACTCATCACATGGTTTCTTTCTGTTTTTTTTAAAAATAATTTTATTGAACTTTACTTATTTATTTATTTGTTTGTTTATTTTAATTTGACCAGAAAGAGACAGAGAGAGAGAGAGAACATGAAAAAGCAAGCTGCCAGGTCTGGGACTCAAACCACAGCTGGCTATGTGGGAATACAGTACTTTTAACCACCACGCCAACTGCCAGCCCTAAAAGGTTTCATGGTCTGCTTGTCTGAACAGCTCAGGGTTGTTCTCTTCCATGCTTGTAAGCTTTCCCTCCTTCTTTAACTTTTTTCCGCACTTTCTTTTTCTTTATTTTTTTAATTTAAATTTTTTATTTACATTCATTCACTGCACATCATTACACCATACAAAATGAGATTTTCCATTCAGAGTACACTGTATATTGTCTCGATGAAGCACATCAACATACATGCTATTGTCAACAAATAATTTTCCATTTCTTGTTTCCTGTATGTTTTGCTTTTTTTCCCCCATCCTTGATTCCCTATCTCTTACCCTCTGTCATCTCCCACTCTCCTCCCACACTGTCTCTGGTATCTATGTTTACTTTCTATACTGTTTCCCCACACACACACACACACATTTTATTGAATTACTAAAGACCTTAATTAATCTAAATATTTCCATAGCAACCACAGCCGATATATACATTTCCATGAACACAAGTCTAACTTTGGGCATCCTATAAAGTAGCACCTATTTGGGGCCACACATCCCACTGAAACTCCATGTGTCATTTTCCTGCCTGAATTACATCCACAGCCCTCTCCTTTTGCTACTGATCTAATGGCTACTTGGAAGCTTTGTCCGCAGCGTAGAAAGCCTTCTGTGTTCTATCTGCACCATCTTGGTTTTTGTCAGGGTGCACCAATATGAACAACTGCTGAAACCTCCTTTTTATTTCTTAATTTTTCACTTCAAGATCTGTCTGAAGAACCTCAAATAGGTTCGAGTTGAAGTGAAAGGAACAAGGACAGGCCAATCTTTCAATAAGATTCTTGGCCATTAGAACTGAATCTCTCTGAAGATTAAAAAGATAAAAACGATGAGTGTCAGCAGAGTTGTGGAAATGTGGATATGTTTTCAACATATTCATTTATTCAGATATATGTCCAGTGGTGGAATCGCTGTATCATATGGTAGTTCTATTGTCAAATTCTTAAAGAACTTATATACTGTTCTGTTTTTATTTTTGGTTTTGTTTATTATAGAGCTCATGTACTCACCATTAAGAGACAGACAGAGAGAAAGAGAGAGGGAAAGTAAGAAATCATCCCAAGTACCTGATGTAATTTTCAAGCTGCCAGGTCTGGGACTCACATCAGGAAGTGGCTATGTGGGATCCAACTGCTTTAACCTCCATGCCACCTCCTAGCCCCCTACATACTATTTTAATAACGGCTGTACTAATTTATATTCCTACCAACAATGTGCTAAAGTGCTCTTTTCTCAACATCCTCTACAATGCTTGTTTTCTTTTCTTTTTTGATAATAGCCATTCTAATAGAGGTAAGGTGACATTCTATGATGACTAGTGATGATGACCTGTCTTTCAAAGACCTATTAGCCATTTGTGTGTCTTCTTTTCAGCACTGTCTTTTCAGGTCCTTTGCCCTTATTAAAAATCAGATTATTTGTTTTCTTAGTTTTGAGCTGTTTGAGTTCTTTATATATTTTAAATACTATCTACTTATCTGATATATGGCTTGCAAATATTTTCCTCAATCTCATAGGCTGTGTCTTCACTCTGTGAATTGTTTATTGTGTCCTTTACTGTGTAAAAGCTTTTTAGTTTGATAGAATTTTATCTATTTTTGCTTTGGGTTCATATCAGAAAAAAAAAATCAAAACAATATCATGGAGATTTTTCCCTATTGTATTCTCTAGTATTGTTACACTTTCAGGTTTACATGTAAATCTTGAATACTTTTCCAGTTGTTTTGTGTATAATTCAAGGTACAGGCCCAATTTCAGCCTTTTGCACATGCATGTCTAGTTGTTTCTACATTGCTTATTGAAGAGACTGTCTTTTCCTCATTGTGTGTTCTTGACACCTTTTTAAAAAATCAATTGATTGTAATCATATGGATTTATTTCTAGATGTGTATTCTGTTCTATCAGCTTATGTGGCTATTTGTACACAAAGACCATGCTGTTTATAGTGCTACAGTTTTGTATATATTTTGATGTCAAGCAGTGTGAGTCCTCCAACTTTGTTCTTTTTGGTAAATTTTCTTTTGCTATTTGTGATATTTTGTGTTTCAATTAAAATTTTAGTGTTTTGTATTTTTTTCTATTTCTCTAGAAAATGTTATTGTAGTTTTGGTAGGGATTGTATTGAACCTGTAGCTGACTCTAGATCTCATGAACATTTAACACTATTAACTCTTCTGATCTAGGAATGCAGAATTGGCATATTTTTCCACTAACTTGCATCTTCAATTTATCTTGTCACTGTTAAATTCTCTGTTGCTATTACCAATACATTCTCTAATAATGCAGTCTTTGATTTAAACCACTACCCATGCTAATTCACAAAAATCTTTCTGAAATTAAACATGACAAAGCATAAGTACAAGTCAGATGTCTATGTAAAATATCAGTACATAGTAAGCATTGCATTAATTGCACTAGCTTCTATTTCCACTACCCCCCCCCATAGGGCACATACTCTTGTCAGAGACAGATAGAGAAAGAGAAAAAGTTGGAAATCAGCCCCTGGGAAGATTGGCCATGCCGCAATCCCTTCTCCATTCTCCTTTCAGGATGTTGGGCATGCATGCTCATGCCCCCAGTGTGTTTTTCAAGATGCTGGGTCAGGATTTGAACCACAGAGGTGATCATGTAGGATTCAGCACCTTAACTACCACACCACCTGTTGCCCTTCTACTTCCCTTTAACATCCTCAAATTTGTTGGGAAAATAAATTAGCCAACCATACAAAGTAACTGAATTGCATAAAAATACCACCACTCATCAAATTATACTTTCGAGCTTAATATACTTACAATGACATATATTTCTAAAAACTAAAACTAAAGCATCTAATTTTTCAGACATATATCAGATTCTTATACTAAGAGACACTATGTTGTATTTTTAGATGGTAAAGTTGAAAGTTTATAATAAACAGATATTTTATTTATCTAATTTAGCCTTTGCTTATTTTCTTCAATGTTTAAGAATTTAAAATAGCACTGGTATTTGTATAATTTACACTTTAAAATTTGACAATTAGATAATACATTTTTGAAGTTAACTTAAAAAAATTGAAGTCAGGATTATATGTAAGTTAGCAAGTTAGCTCTTCCAAAAAAATAAATAAATAAAAAGGAAGAAAGAGAGAAAAATCTCTTATTAGGGCATTATTTTTATTCTTTAGTTGTATTACAACTTAACAATATATACTATTTAATACATGATAGTTGAGTGAATTCTTGGTTCTTAAAGCTTTTCCCTAGGCTATACTAAAAAAAGAAAGAAAGAAAAAAATGGCCTTTTAAGTATACTTGAATTATTTCTTGCCTACTTCTACTACACCTTAATTTCTGATACTTCTTGTAGCTAATCAGTGCTTGCAATCTAATATTTACTTGTTGATATGGCACTAAAAAGTTGCCTTGAGATAGTAACATTTCAACATTATGCTCTAATAAATGCCTTAACACAAATATCAGTGTTTATGAACATAAAATAGAAAGCAATGTTTGATTTAACAATATTTTAGCTTATTTGTTGTTGCCTTCGCTGATGATAATATATATTACTTAAGAATTAGATTTCGGGACTATCAAAGACCATTTCTGAACAGTTTTATACTATTTTGAGTGAACTTGGCTTTCTTACTAGTACAATTATGAAGAGTAATTTACATAAAGTCACGTATGTAAAGGAGATTTCATGATAACTATTTTTTAAGAATTATTTTATTTAACTATTTATTTTAATTTGACCAGAGAGGAACAGAGGAAGAGAAGGAAAGGGGAAGTGAGAAAGCAAGCCACCAGGTCTGGGACTTGGATCGCATTGGCTATGCAGGAGTCCAGCACCCTTAACCATCATACCACCTGCTGGCCCCGAGATAATTATCTTTTTAATAGCCCAATATTCATAGCTCAGTTCTTTATACAAAGAGCTCAAATGCGTTTAACTTTAACTCATTACTTTTTTACTTTAATAATATTCTAAGATTTGTAATTAGTAAAAGTATTGCTTAATGACTATCGTGATACCTAACCATTGTTACTTGCATTGGCCCTTCCTCTAAAAAATATTAAAAATTATATCAATTGTGTTGATATGAAGGTGAATACAACCCAGGCTAAAATTATTGCTGCATCTTTATTAGTATCACCTATTGATTTTTATATTTTCCATAGGGTGCTTGCACTGGCCGAGGGGGAGAGAGGGAAAGCATGAAATCACCCCTTGGGTTAGTTGACCATGCCACTACCCCTTCCCGTCATAGGTTTTTCAGCATGTACACTTCAGTGTGATTTTCAAACTTCCAGGTCAGAACACCAACCACAGTTGGCCATGTGGCATTCCAGTGCCTTAACCACCACAACACCTTCTGGCCCCTTTTCTTCTGATTTTAAAGAAATTAAGTTATTTCTGTAGGCCCCTACAATGATCACAGGCTCTCAGTACTATGCCTATTGTGCCTAATACATAAGCTTGTCCAGACCAGTAAGTAAAAATTATGTCTTTTTTTCACAGCCTGCTGGCCCCGAGATAATTATCTTTTTAATAGCCCAATATTCATAGCTCAGTTCTTTATACAAAGAGCTCAAATGCGTTTAACTTTAACTCATTACTTTTTTACTTTAATAATATTCTAAGATTTGTAATTAGTAAAAGTATTGCTTAATGACTATCGTGATACCTAACCATTGTTACTTGCATTGGCCCTTCCTCTAAAAAATATTAAAAATTATATCAATTGTGTTGATATGAAGGTGAATACAACCCAGGCTAAAATTATTGCTGCATCTTTATTAGTATCACCTATTGATTTTTATATTTTCCATAGGGTGCTTGCACTGGCCGAGGGGGAGAGAGGGAAAGCATGAAATCACCCCTTGGGTTAGTTGACCATGCCACTACCCCTTCCCGTCATAGGTTTTTCAGCATGTACACTTCAGTGTGATTTTCAAACTTCCAGGTCAGAACACCAACCACAGTTGGCCATGTGGCATTCCAGTGCCTTAACCACCACAACACCTTCTGGCCCCTTTTCTTCTGATTTTAAAGAAATTAAGTTATTTCTGTAGGCCCCTACAATGATCACAGGCTCTCAGTACTATGCCTATTGTGCCTAATACATAAGCTTGTCCAGACCAGTAAGTAAAAATTATGTCTTTTTTTCACAGTTTTTTTTTCTTTTGTAATTTTTTAAAAGGCATGTGCACTTACAGGAGAGAGCCAGAGAGAGATAAAGGGAGAGTGAAAGTAAGAAAGCATTTTATATGGGGGAAGAACATGCTGCAATCTATTTTCCTTTTTTCATTATTATTATTATTATTTTATTTCAAGCACACATCTACATGCATCCAGTGTTTTTCCCAAGCTACTGGGTCCAGAACTTAAGTTGCACAGCGAGCCTTGTGGGATCCACCTTACTCACTATGCCACTGGCTAGACCCACAGATTTTTATTTTCAGGCCTCAGTCATCTGCCCATAGAGAAAGGTTGAATGTGGGGAAAAACAAAAGAAAAGATTTGTTATGGTTTTTGGTAACTTACTCCTTTTTAGTGGTAACTATTTATAGATATTGAGTTAAACAAGATAGATTTGGAAAGGTTTAAATACTAATTCTACATTTGGCAGTTAGTAATGAGAAACAATAAGCAAAACAAACATACCTCTCAATTAACATTGTGGTTGAAAACTAAGAGAAATTTCTTTAGTGAAGGAGACATATCTTAGTAAAAATATTCTAATCTATTCTCTGTAATAAAAGGCTGTAATAAATACCCATCAAGCATTCCACTGATACTGATCTGTTCAGTAATATGATAATGCTAAGAACAATCCAAATGTGTTAAAGTATTCTGATGAAAGGAATAATAGAGGTTAGCACTATTAGACCTGTTAGCCCAAAATATAAAGCACAAAAGTCTGCTATCTTTTTTTCTAATTTATTTGCTGACATTAATAATCTTTGGATAACACAGAAAAATATAAAATGCATTGATTTTTCTGTACTTCAGATGCTTTTTGCCAGGTAATTTACAACTGAACAGGAAAAAAAATGATTGTCTATTTTACATATTCCACTCATATAAAATGACAAATTTTGAAAGTATAAAATAAGTTTGATTAAAGTGTTGAATGGAGACATCGAGACATATATATGCACACATTTATGTAAATATGAAGAAACCACAAGAATAGTCTATACTTTCTTTAGGGAAAAACTAATTTTTCAGTAACATTTGCATTGATATAATTGCAAATGTACCATTGAGTTCCAGAGTGAGAGTCAACAACTGACTGATTCATTCAGCTATGAATTTTCAACAGCTTTGAGATGAAAATTAGATGAATTTTGACAGTAAATTGTGAAGCCTAAAGTGTTTATAGCAGTCCTACAGCTATGTATCATCATGGTTCAACTGATTCTATTTGTAATACTTAGTAAACCTAAGAAACATAAAAAAGTTTGGTTCTTCCAGGAGACATTGCTGTTTATAATTGGTTTATCTCATTGTCACTCTGCTGTGAAAATTTATATTTACTTTACATTCATGCGTTTCTGTGACTAGAGTTTTATTTTTGAAAGATGAGTCAATGTGGAAAGAAGATGGGCCTTAACTTTAGACAACACTGGGCTTCCATGCTAGCTCAGCCAGGATTCAACTATACATAGGCTGATTCATAATCTGTGATCTCAATCACTATGCTATGCTGTACCTTGAAAATGGAGTTAATCTCCCCTTGTCTACCAACACTACCACCACCACCACCACCATGACCAGCAACAATGACAAAATAGGAGAGGAGCTTCTGGGTACATTTTAAGTTGTTCTTGCTGGAGTTTGGTGATGTGTGGCAAGTTAATTCTATTTTATTCAAAAAATCATAGGGTATAGAGAAAACTCATTTATTTTCTGGTATACATACCTGATATACACAAACATACACAAACAAAATCTAGACAGAAAATGGTATCTATTTTTAAAAAAAGGACTTCCATACACAATTTTGAAAAATGTATAAGTTAAGATTAAAATAATTGAGACAAGCAAGTGGTGTAATGCTGGACTCCTACATAGTTGACTACAGTTTGAATCCTTAACCTCGAAGCTTAAAACTCATGCTGGGAAAAGAAAATCCTGAGAGGAGATTAGAGGAGAAGGGATTGTGGTATAGCTGCTTCTCCACCCCAGGGGAGAGGCAGGGGAGCGTGATTTCTCACTTTCTGTCTCTCTGGCGAATACACACACTCTATAGGAAAAAACTTCTGCAAAAAATAATAATAATAAGGGACCAGTGGATGGCATAATGGCTACGTTGCTGGGCTCCAATGTAGTCGACTGTGGTTTGAGTCCGGACCTAATGACTTGAACTCACCCCTGGGAGCTTGTGCATGCGTGCCCAATATCCCAAGAGGAGAATAGAGGAGAAGGGATTGTGGCATGGCCATCCCTCTGGGGTGTGATTTCTCACTTTCTGTTTCTCCGTCTTTCTCTGTCATTCTGGCTAGCACACATGCCCTACAGCAAAAAACCTCTAAATAAATAAATTAAATTAATTACATAAAAAAGAATAAAATCATTAGCTCCTATAACAATAACAAAAACTCAGTAGTTCAACATAATTAATAATTAATTTTAATTGCTCACTCACTTTATAAATGTCACAAAGATATATTTTCTCTAGCTTTCCTTCAACCTTTAAAAGAATGTCATGTTCATTCTGTCTTTAGCTTTCTATAGCAAAGGCACTGAAATCTGAATTTTTCTTGTATCTGAAGCAAAGCATGACCAACTAGTAAATATTTAAGAAGCATCAGCCCTTTTATTTCTCAGGACTTTAAAGTGAAATGTTTCTACCTATTTCCAGGATGTTGTATCCATGGACCATGTAGCATACAACGGTGGTGATTGGGGGGAGTTGGCAATAAGTTGTCAACCTGGCCACAGAGGAGTATTGACTATTGCACAGTGATATTAAAGTCAACTAAATTTTAGTTAATTTTTAAAATTATTTTCATATTCTCTACATATGACGTAACATTTGAATACCCATATCATACTGTCCCATCCCCTATTCTTGGAATGCCACTAAAGAAACTCAAAACTTGGGCGTGGTGGTGCCCGCCCTATGGCAAGAAACTCAAAACCAAACATTTCTATTTCTAAAATGGAAACTCCACTTGAATTACTGGATTTTAGATTTAGGTTCTCTACCCAGTATTGGCTTCTAGGCTTGACATTTCACCCCAACCCTTTCTTACTGTGATGGGGCTCAAGTGCCCTAAATACTACTTGCAATTTTTCTTTTCAACTAGAGTCCTAGTAAGTACTTAACACATGATTACTTAAAATCATTTTTTTTAAGAGAGATCTTTTCTATAGGGTGTGTGCATTCATCAGAGAGACAAAAAGTGAGAAATCACCCACCACCTCGGGAAGGATGGCCATGCCACAATTCCTTCTCCTTCACTCTCCTCTTAGGATTTTGGGCATCCACGTACATGTGACTAACATGAATTTCAAGCTGCCAGAGGTTTAAGACTTGAACCACTGTGGACCATGTGGGTGTCCAGCAGCATAACCATTACTCCATCTGCTGGTCCCATGGATTTTTGTTTTAAAACTAAATATAAGATAAGAAACATAGAGGTTACAGTTGACTTTCTCTCTTGACTTCTTCATTTATCCACATTAATAACAGCTTGAGTTTTCCTTTAATCAACCAGAGTACTAAGAACCTTGATGTTTTTTCTGATTAACTTAGAATATGCTCAGCTGTAAAAGATCATGAACTACTGTATTTTGTCTTTAAGATTAATGTTCTCTTGTCTACCACAAGTACCTTCTGCCAAGCTGAATCACAGCTAAATGTGTCATACTTTCAAGTATGAGTCTTAAGTATCTTTGTTTTCTTCCCTGGCTTTTAACCTTCTGAAGTTGGATCAACTTTTCAGATCCCATTTCTTGCCAATCTTACATCTATCATTCAGTAATGACTGGGACACAGTTATTTCTAACTTAAGACAAACAGAAAGATTGTCTTTTTGCCAAACATAAAGTTACCAAGAAAGAAAACAGCAAAATCTGGATTTGAAAAACGTATCTGCCAAGTTGTCTAGGCATTTTTTCTTAAGATTTTTGTCTTTTTAAGGAAAAAATCAGAATAGCAAAAAAATGTTTGTTTTAATATTGTCATTCCTAAAGTGCCAGAAAAATAAAAAGCAGATAGTATATATTTGTTACTTTATACCACCCTTTTGAAAAAGCATCTTTTTGATATAAAAATGGAATGATTACTATATTGGTGAGGAACATAGCATTCTGAGAAAAATAACTTTTTCAGACAATACAAAGATTGAATTTTCCTCCATTTGTTTGAATTTTGTCCCTCATCAATATTTAATTTAAGGTTTCAGATTTTCTTTTTATCTTTTGTGGAAACGTAGAAACAACATTTTTTAAAAGCCAGAAAATAGAAAGCAAAAGTGAACTGTTTGAATATCTAAAGACAAAATAAGTTCCAATGTAAATCATATAAACTGTACTGCATTTGTGATGACACAAAGTTTTCAGAAGAGAAAATAGAAGAGCAGATAGCATGACAGTATTCAGATGACAAAAGACTTGCTCATCAGTAGAGTAACAACTACAACAAAAATTAAACAAATAGTAAATATTCATCTTTATATATGAGAATAATTAGGACAGTGAGGGATAGAAAGAAGCCTTCTGTTCCTTCAGGCTAACCATATGTAATGGGAAGATTTAGCTTGAACTATTTAAATTGTAAAGTATACTAATCTTTACTCATCCCTTTCTTATAATCCAAAGTGCCATTCAGTCCTTTTTCTGTTCTAGAAAGCAAAGTCCTTTTGCTTATGGAATAACAATAGTGACCAGTGGGGAAGTAATGATGAGAGTTAAAAATTCACTTCTATAACAGAGAACAGATTAGTAGCTGTAACTATCTTTGGGCACTTACGGCTGTCCATTTTTATCTAAATTTATTATTTAATAATTCACAGTAGAGAGACTGAGTACACACATGGACAATGCCCGACTATACATGGCAATATAATTAAGTGTGAATCACGTAAGAAGCACATGAAGTCAAACCTCAGCCTCTGCAGTCTTCAGCTTAGAAACATACTAATGACTATGACTTCCATAAAATCACCCCTACTCCCACCTCAGGACCAACCACAAAGACTCAAGTATTCTACCCAAATTAAACATATAAGCAATTTCAAAAAACTGTACATAAAGTGTGGGAGAAGGGTGGGAGTTGGCAGAGGGTTAGAGATAGGAATCAAGCAAAATATATAAGAAACAAGAAATAAAATATTATTTGTTGATAATGTATATGGTAATATCCTTGACTGAGTCAAAATAAAATGTATACTGGATGGAAAATTCATTTTGTATACCATATTGATATACAGTGAAATTACTGTAAATAAACAAATAAATAGATAAATAAATAAATAAGACCCCAAAAAAGCTTATTGGGGGGTCTACAGGAGCTATAGTGGTTAAGGAAACTGGACTCTCATGGGGCTGACTGCGGTTCAAATCCCAGATCTGGTGACTTGCTTTCTCTCTTTCTGGTCCAGATCTGGTGACTTGCTTTCTCTCTCTCCCTCTCTCTCTCTCTCTCTCTCTCTCTCTCAGTTTCTCACTCTGTCCCTCTGGTGAAATTAAAATAAGCAAATAAATAAATAATGTTAGATAAAGTAACTTTTAAAAACACTTATAGAAATGTATATTATTTAAAACAAAAAAACTATGCAGAGTCATATTTTTCACCAAAAAAAACTTTTCCCTTATTTCATTTTTTCCATGAATATTCCTAAATCCTCCCACATGATTCCTACTGACCAGTAATCCACATTCTGTCAATTTACTATCAGAATCTACCTGAAGCCTACCAAAGCTTTTTCAGAGGCTTTTGCCTCAGGGCACATGCACTCGCTAGAAAGAGACAGACAGTGAGAGGGAAAGTAAGTCATCTCCCCTGGCCATGCTGCAATCCCTTCTCCATTTTCCTCCTGGGATCTTGAGCACATACGCACACACACTTGGCATGACTTTCAAGCCACCAGGTATAGGATTTGAACTGTGGTGGGGCATATGGGAGTCTAGTGGCATAACTGCTATGTTATCTGCTGGCCCCAGCCTATCCATTTTTAAAACTATATTTTGCTTTTCCTTGATAGCATTTGAATTTCTGCCAAACATGAGTGATGGAGGCTGACTCTTGCTATATCAAACTGAATAACTAGTCTTCGTGTTCTCATCCAGTTGAAATTTGTTTATCTCCAGTTCCCACATAAGCTTTATTATTTTGACCAGGTTATCCTCTTCATCATCCCATATATTTGCCATTCTTATACAATTTCTGAATTTTTTACTCATTTTGTTCTTAAAGTCTCAAGTGTCTCCCATCCTTTAATTCAGGCTACTTCTACCCACTTGTCAAACTCTCCCTGAAGTTCCAACTCTAGCACCAACATATTTTTTAGTATTTATTCAGTCCAAGATCTACTGTCGTTCTTCTTACCTGACTTTTTGTGGCACTGAATGTCTGCACCACTCAAACCAAATGTTTTTGTGCCTGAAGATTTAAATCTAGAAGAATCACACTGGTATGCAATCAAATAATGTAAATCATAATTCAGAGAAGTACATATATGACACCACGGGAAGTTGAAGGGTTCACTTCAAATGCCATATAGGAAAACAAGGAGGATAATAATTACTTGAAGATTCATGATTAAAGACTTTTGCTCACATAGTATTAGGTTGTCAGAAAAGTCATGAAATATTTTTCTATGCATCATGAATTTTCTGACAACCCAATAGTTTGCTACTACTTAGTAGAAATTGTGCCTTTCCTAACTGAAGAAATCCAGATGGATGTGATGATGAGAATGTAAACACTTGAAAAGGAGTGTCTGTGATGTTAGAGGCACATGGGCTACACAGGCTATACATCAGTGCTCCCAAAAGTTTTTGGCACGATGGAACAGTTTTTTTGAAGATAATGTACCAGAAGGCTGGGAGGTTTCTTTAGGATGATTTAAACATTTTTATTTATTGTTCATTTTACTTCTATTATCATTGCATTGTAATATGTAATTAAATAATTAAACAACTTACCACAATGCAGAATCAGTGGGAGCAGTGAGGTTTTTTGTTTTGTTTTGTTTTTGTTTTTTTAAATTAGATGGTCACATTCGGGAGTGATGGGAGTGACACCCAAAGAGGGTTGCTTATGTCCAGTCTACTTTGTAATCTTGATTCAGTTGCTGTCACTGTGTAAAACCCTGCCTCACAAATGTAAGATGTTGGAAATGGAAGCAGGGTTTGCAGAAATCTCAGGATACTCCAACTTGACTTTAATCCAGAACATTTGGGGATTTGAAGTTGTCTCAAACACATTTTTAAGACCACCATTATTTGCCATCTCTAGCAGTTGATCCTCTTCTAGCATTGATGAAGTTAACTCTCCTGGTTTATTCAGAAATGATCATGGATCCATCCCTTTCCAGTTCAGGGGTACTTTTTGTGTGTTTGTTTTTGTTTGTTTGGAAGTAATGCAATAACTTTTTTGAAAACTGAGATAGGTGATCATGACAGCTAGAAGCAAAAGGCCTTGGCTCAGTCACTTTTAAATGTTCTGCTAAGATTTGAAAAATGTCTAAAACCTCAGCGTTCACCCCTTGCCCTCATAATTCCAGTTTGGCTTATTTTGAATGCAGACACTTTATCTTACTACTTGAGCACAGCTGTCACTCTCCCCTGAAGTGACAGATAAACTCATTGAGCAGGTCAAATATATCACATGAGTAAATTTTTGGCCCATTCTGTATCACTGAAATTTGCTGCCAGTGGTCACTCTTTTTCTAAGAGAAATCTCTGGAGTAGCTATCATAACTCACAAACTCTGGCCAGTGATCTATCTTTAGAAAGCCATCTCACCTCAGTGTATAAGAGGAGACGTGTGTTCTGTGTCCTTCTCCTCACAGAGCAGCATGCTCAGATGAAAATTAAGGGCATGTATTTAATGTGGTTGATAATTTCAATAATATCCAGCTATCAAACATTGTTATTTAACAGTGACACTTTTTTTTGGCTAGCCATCCTTTCTCTGTGGATGACACAATACGTTAACTCACACTCAGAAGTAACCTCTCTGACTTGAGTGGTGAAGCCAGAAAGCCATCCAGTCATGGCAGTTGCTCCTTCCATACATATACTGCCACAAAATTACCAGTTCAATATTTCGATGTTTTGATGTGTAGTCATTCACAGACTTGAATAGTTCTATAGCTGTGTTGTTGGTTAGCAACAAAAGTGCCTAAAACTTATCTTCATGCACATCCTCCTGAAAAAAAGTATCACACAAAAACAAGCATTGTTCACTTATTGTCAACATTGGTAGACTCGTCAACCTGGATTGCATACCATGGGGACTCATTAGTCCTCTCTAACTGTGCCTCAATATCTTCTGCTATTTCATCAGTTCATTTAGATATGGTGGTAGCCAAAATAGGAATACATGCCACCTTCTGAACTGCAGACTCTCCTAAAAGGTTATGACAAATGTCCATAACAGCAGACAGGATCAATTCTCCACCTACCGTAAAGGGCTTCCTAGCATTAGGAATGTGTTAGCAACTAAGAGTGATGCTCTCAGTGCAGATACATTTGATGAAAGGGTAGCCTTCAACAACTGCTTCTGTTCTTTATGTTCACATTTTTTTTTCTTATGAAAATTCTGAAAGCAAGTGTTTCTATGCAAGGTGCTTGGTCTCCATGTGGTGAAGCAATTTTGAAGGTTTCATGATTTCATTGGATAGCTATTTACCACAAGGTATAAAAAAGCAGGCTTGGAGAATGTAAATCACTAGTTGCAATGAATCCATAATTTGAATGGGACTCTTGGTATTTTCTTTTAAATGTAATTTTCTTTTCATTAACAGTGATTTTTTTTTTCTCCTCACTTTTGCTAGGGTTAGCATGTGGGCTTACCAAAACTGTGACTGAGACAAGCGTATGATACAAGAAAGAGTTCTGGACTGAAGAGATAAATAATATAACCGGCAGGCCATTTGTAGACTAAAATAATTGTCAAATTCTTACTTCAAGCCCACCATCAAATGCAGCTATACAATTGAAGTACATCTACTCACTTGCCAGTGTTTAGCCCTCCACTAGATGCAACTTAATTTTCACTTGTCCCTCACTGATAGGGTTTTGATATGTGTTTGCAAACAATTGATCTATTATGGTCTCTGTGCAGTCAAATCTCTCTGATAATGTTAATCAATATTTGTAGCCACTCTCCAATGCTAGCATCATCCCCTCAGCTCCACCACAGATCTTCAGACATTAGATTCTCATATGGAGCATGCACTCTAGGTCCCTCACATGTGTAGTTCACAATAGGTTTCACACTCCTGTGAGTCAATGCTGACCTGACAGAAGGCAGAGTTCAGAAGGTAATATGAGTGATGGGGAGTACAGATACAAATGAACATCACTCACTTGCCCAACACCGACCTGCCAGTATTCTGCAGCATGGATCTTAAGAAGTCCTGGACCAGTTCATGGCCTGGAGTGTTGGGGATTCTTGTTATACATACATACATATACATATTTATACATATATATCATCCATAGATAGGCTATATTGATGTCTACCTACCCATATATATAGTGTTTACATCCACAGAGTGAAGAATAAAATGAGAATATCATTCTTCCATTAGCATGTGCATACACATGCTGTTTCTTTCATACATTTAAAATCTCGATTAGCAAAGAGGTCTTCATTGCTTTACTCTTTTAGAGAAAAATTATGTTTTTATTATTTTATAGGTTCCTAATTTAGGTCCTATTCTTTTAAGAAACTCTCAAGGTTGGAAAATAAAGGTTTTTTTTTTTCCTTTTCACAAATGGAACTATAAATAGGGTGAATTCTTCTTATTTTTTTGCTTTCTTTTCTATTTATTTATTTATTTATTTTTGTTTATAGTTATTTAATTTACACTCATTCATTGAGCATTATTACAGCATACAAAATGTGATTTTCCATCCAGAATATACTCTACAGTGCTTAATCGTACATGTTATTGTCAATAATTTTCCATTTTGAGAATATATATATATATATTCTCACCCTATTTCTCTCCCATTTCCATCCTCCTCCTACATTATCTCCACAGTTGTTTTCCATTTTTTTCTTACCCACATTTTATTGATTCACAAAATGTCTCCAATAATCTAACTACTTTCAATAGCAAATTCAGCTGACATATACATATCTATGAATACATGTCTGACTTTAGGCATGAAACTCTGAGTAGAATGAATATACTATAAGGTAGTACCTAGTTGATGCTATATAGCTTACTATGGTCATTAATTATGTATTTTTTACTATATTGTTTAATTTCAAGAAATGTAGTTTTAGATTTAATAAATCAAAGAAATGCTAAGTAACTATGCTTAAAACTTAAAGCCACATAATTTCTTAAATAATCGAATTACTTTCAATATCAAGTTCACTTGGTACTATTAAGAAAACCAGTTTTAACTTAAATCAAAGAAATACTAAGGAACTTTACTTAAAATTTAAAGCCGGGAAACAGGTTAGGATTCTGTTAAAATGGTAGGTATATGAACCTATCCATGTCTCAAGACAGGACACAAATCCTTACAACCAGATAACAAAACCTGCAAGAAAATCATCAGTGTTTTAGTCAAAAGTCATAAAATTGTACTTCACCAATACATTCTCATGTACTTTATCTTCTGTTGTGGCTCAATCTTTCCGATTAAATTCTGGCATATAATATTCAACTCCAGACTTGTCCCTATGATTAAGTTGGCCACTTTCTTAGTTTTTGAACTCTTATCTCCATGTGTCTGTATTTAATTTTCCTGACATAGCACACCTTTGAGAACTTCTTGGAGATCTGGTCTGGTGTTGGTAAATTCTTTCAGGTTTTGTTTATCTGGGAATGTTCTTGACTTTTCTTCCCACATGAAAGATAATCTTGCTGGGTACAGTATTCTTGGCTCAAATTGCTTTTCTCTTAACACTTTGAATATATTTTCCCATTCTTTCCTCACTTGCATTGTTTTTGATGAGAGGTCTGCTGTTAGCCTGATGGGACATCCCTTGTAAGTAACTTGTTTTTTCTCTTGCCAGGCTTAGTAGTATCTTGTCTTTGCCTGTGGTTTTCATCAACCTGGCTATAATCGTGTGATCAATACAATGTGGCGGGTGGGAGGAATGGAAGACAACTGTAGACACCAGAGATAGTATGAGAAGAAGGTTGGAAAGGACAGAGGGTCAGAGGCAGGGGTAAAAAAAAAAACACTAGAAACTAGAAATGGAAAATTTTTGATAATAACATGCATGATTAAGCCACTATGCAGTATATTCTGGATGGGAAAACATGATTTGTATGCTGTGACAATGCTCAGGGAATGAATGTAAATTAAGTTAAAAAGAAAAAAAGAAAAAAAAGTTTCAGAAAAAAAAAGACTGTTTTTTGTGAAATTAAAAAAAAATGCATTAAAAACACCTATTCGATGACTACAGTAAGATAAAGAAAAAAAAGTTTCAGAAAAAAAAAAGACTGTTTTTTGTGAAATTAAAAAAAATGCATTAAAAACACCTATTCGATGACTACAGTAAGATATATAGCCCCAGCTAGGTGCTACTTTATAGGATGTTCGTTCTACTCACTGAGGCTTATGCCAAAGTTGGACTTGTGTTCATGGAAATGTATATATCAATTGTGCTTGCTGTGAAAATATTTAAATTAATTAAGCTCTTTAGTGACTCAGTAGAATGTGGGGGAAAAACAGTATAGAAAGCAACCCTGGATACCAAAGACAGTGTGGGAGGAGAGTGGGAGATGGCAGAGGGTAAGAGAAAGGGAATCGAAGATGGGAAAAAAAGCAAAACATACAGGAAACAAGAAATGGAAAATTATTTGTGGATGATAACATCTATCTTGATGTGCTTGATTGAACCAAAATACTCTTAATGGAAAATCTCATTTTGTATGCTGTAATGATGTACAATGAATGAATGTAAATAAATAAATATAAATTTAAAAAAATAACTTGGGACCAGCAGTTAGCGTAATGGCTATGTCGGGGGTGATTTCTCGCTTTCTGTCTCTCTGTCTGTCTCTGTCTGGAGAGCACATGCACTCTATGGCAAAAACCTCTCAAAAAAAAATAAATAAATAAAACCAGGAAACAGGTTGGGATTCTGTTCAAATAGTAGGCACATGAACCTATTGGCAACTCAAAACAGGACAAAAATCTTTAAAATCAGAGAACAAAACGTAGAAGAAAATCAGCAATGTTTTAGTCAAAAGTCATAAAATTCTATTTCACCAGTTCAGTCTCATGTACTTAATCTATCTTCTGTTGTGGTTCATTTTTCCCAATTAAATTCTGGGATATAATATTCAACTCCAGACTTATCCCCACAATTAAGTTGGCCATTTTCTTAGTTTTTGAACTCTTGTTTCTATGTGACTGTATTTAATTTTCCTGAAATAACACTCCATTCAGAACTTCTTGGAGATCTGGTATGATGTTGGTAAATTCTTTCAGATTTTGTTTATCTGAGAATGTTCTTGTCTTTTCTTCCCATATGAAGGATAATCTTGCCAGGTATAGTATTCTTGGTTGAAATTTCTTTTCCCTTAACACTTTGAATATATTTTCCTATTCTTTCCTCACTCGCGTTGTTTCCTATGAAAGATCCTCTGACAGCCTGATGGGATATCCTTTATAGGTACCTTGACGTTTCACTCTTGCCAATCTTAGTATCTTGTCTTTGTCTGTGGTTTTGGTTAATCTGGCTATAATGTGTCTTGGAGAAGATCTTCTTGGGTTGATTCTATTTTGGGGTCCTTTGTATTTCATGGAACTGGATCTTTGAATTTCTCTCTAGGTTTGGAAAATTTTCATCCAGGATTTCATGAATAGATTGTCAATGCCCTTTTGAATCTCTTCCTTTTTTGGGATACCAGTTATCCAGATGTTTGGATGTTTGATGATATCTACTATTTCTCATATATTTTTTTCATTTGGGGGGACAATTTTCTCAGTCTTTGTGGTGGATTTTTCTAGGTCAGTGATTCTGTTTTCTACATCTGAAATTTCACTTTTCAGTATGATCTGGTCTGCTTTTAGTATTTTCAAGAGATATTTTGACTTCCTGTATTATAGCCTTCATCTCTAACAGGTCCATTTGATTCTTTTTTATAGTGTAAATTTCTTTTTTTAGATCTTGCAAGAATTTCCTCATCTCTTGGAACTCATCAGCTCCTTTCCCCTGACTCTTTGGAAGTTCATTGTCTCTCTTCTCTTCGATCTCTGTGAGCTTTGTCACCATAAAAATTCTGAATTCTTTATCTGACATTTCCATGAATTTCATAGTACTGTCTGAGGATGAAGAGGAGTTATTATTTTTCCTTAGAGGAGAGGTATTTTCTTGTTTTTCCAGGTTTCTTGTGACCCTGTGGTGATTTCTAGACATCTAAGGAATGGTGCATTTCTTCCTAATTCTTAAAGTTCAATCTGAGCGTTCAGAGGTGTGCAGGAGGAGGTGATCTACAATTTCTCTTATGTTTGGTTTTCAGTCTTTGTGCATCAGAATCAGTAGGAATAGAAGAATATTCTGACCCTAACTGTTTTGTTTTGTTTTTGAGAGGTTTTTTGTTTTGTTTTGTTTTGTTTTGCTATAGGGTACGTGTGCTTGCCAGAAAAACAGACACAGAGAGACAGAAAACGAGAAATCTCCTCTCCAGGGGGATGACCACACCACTAATCCTTCTCCTCCATTCTCCTCTCAGGATCTTGGGCACACATGCACGTGTGCCTGGTGTTAATTTAAGCCACAGGGTCCAGGACTCGAACTGCGGTTGACTACATGGGAGTTCAGCCACAAAGCCATTATGCCAACTGCTGGTCTCTGACTCTAATTGTATTCAGATGTTTATATTTTATTAACTTGGACCTGTCTAGACACTTAGTGTGTAGGAGCTGAGAAGCCAATGAGTAAAGATAAAGAAAAAGGAAAAGAATTAGAGAAAAGGAAAGAAGAAAATATAAAATAAAAAGAAGTAACAAAAAAGATCATTAAAAAAAAAACTTAGATTTTAATTTTAAAAAGCAAAAATTGAAAACCATGTAGTGCATTTGAGGGCCACATGAAAGTAGTATTTCACAGCTGAGTTTCAGGATCCATGCAGGAGATGGGCCTGAGTTTGTGCCTTTCCTAAATAGAATGGAGATAGGCACCTATTAGCACAATGAAGGCACTTGAGAGCTCAGATAATACTTTACCTTAAAAAAAAGAAAAAAACTTTAAAAATTAAAAGACACAGGGGGGGAACCAGCAGTTAGCGTAATGGCTATGTCGCTGGACTCCCACGTAGTCGACCGCGGTTCGTGTCCCGGACCCGGTGGCTTAAAACTCACGCCGGGCGCGTGTGCATGCGTGCCCAAGATCCCGAGAGGAGAATGGAGGAGAAGGGATTGCGGCGTGACCATCCCCCCTGGGGGGTGATTTCTCGCTTTCTGTCTCTATGTCTCTCTCTGTCTGTCTGGCGAGCGCACGCGCCCTACAGTGAAAATCTCTCCAAAAAAAAAAAATTAAAAGACACAGGGAGACACAGAGAGACAGAGAGAAATGGAGAGAAAGAGACAGGTAACACTACTCAGTAGAAATGAGTGAGAGAGACGTTTCAGCATAAAATCATCATTTTAAGGCTCTGAAAGCAGTATTTGACAACTGAAGTTCAGGATCCATGTGGGTAAATATGATGAATTCTAAAAAATACAATTTAAAGACATTTAGACCTCATAGCATTTGTCATTACATTTTAACTTAGGGGCATATATCTTTTAAATGATACATGTTTGTAATTATAGACTCATAATTTTTCAGATTCTATATATTAGGTATAAGGAGTCTTCAAAAATTATGAAAAATTAATATTCTAAAAAAATTACGCATGGGAGACCAGCAGTTAGCATAATGGCTATGTCACTGAACTCCCATGTAGTCCACCATGGTTAGAGTCCTGGACCCAGTGGCTTAAGCTCACGCTAGTCTCATGTGCGTGTGTGTCCAAGATCCTGAGAGGAGAACGGAGGAGAAGGGATTGTGGCATGGCCATCCCCCATGAGGGGTGATTACACGCCTTCTGTCTCTCTGTCTCTCTCTGTCTTTCTGGTGAGCACAGATGCCCTATAGCAAAAAAAAAAAAAAACTTCTCCAAAAAAAAAAAAAGCAAACTATGCATGAGTTTCAAATTTTTTGCAGCAAAATAAACTTGTACTTTATTTTTATTGTCTTTACAAACTTATTAAAGTCTCCTTATATGTTAATTAATTATAGCCATACTGCACTTTTTATAGTCAAGGTGTCTCAACTTTGCTGGGAAAAATTCTCTTTGGAATGGCTATCGTGTTCTTTTTCCATAACTTGAAGAATCATGGAAAACTCTTTTGGTTTCTGACTCAGACATTGTACTGGACTGTCCTTTCTATCTTTCTCCCTCATATATAGAATGAAGAAAATGAACACTTATGTAAAGAATCCTGGAGTTACTTGGAAAATACGCAGAAAAAAAAATCAGAATTTACACTGGAGGACATTGTGAAATGTCAATGTTCCTGAGCTATTTTAATGGGGGGAAAAGGCAACAAAATAAAATGCTTTTGTTTTTATTTTATTATTGTAAAGTCATATTGCCCTTTCCTAGTTAGTGCCAACATAATAATTTTTTTTTATTTAAGTAACTTTATTTTATAATTGCATGTTTTCTTCTTATTCTTAAAATACTGGTTGTTGACAAAATACACAATTACATATTCTCTTCACCTTAAATACCAAACTATAGCTTCAAAACAATGATATATTTATGCCAAAGCAATACTGCTGAATAGAGCTCAATACCGTCTATGTACTTCCTCAGTTTTAAATAATGTTTGACATGTTGAATGTTTATTCAAATTATTTTGTTCTGTTTAAGAATATAGATAAGTTAAATGTCTGCTGGATAGCTTACTTCTTTTGATTCCAGATTCTTTCACTTCTACTAGGGCATTGATATCACATCCTCTCAATCTCTGTTATTAGAAAGCAGTCTCTCAGTCCCTAGTATTTTCTTGGTGGAGAGAGCTCAGGGATATGAACGGAGGGTGGGACCAACTGGTGGCATGGTGGTAAAAGCACTGTACTCCCACATGGTCTACTGCAGTTTGAGTCCTGGACCTCATTGCTTGAAAATCATGCCTGTTGGGTGTGTGTGCATGTCCAAGATCCCAGGAGGACAATGGAAGAGGAGGAGAACAAAGGAGAAGGGATTGCAGCATGACCAACTTTCCCAGAGGGTGGCTTTCACTTTCTCTCTCACTCTCTCTCTGAACACTCCCTATGGCAAAAGCATATCAGAACAAAAGGAAGGTTTTCTTTACCAATTCACTTTGAGACTTGAATAATTTTAATTTCCCCACTACTATCAATTTTCAATGATATAGCATTCTCTCTCTCTCTCACGGTAAAAATATGTGTGTGTCTGTATGTGCATGTGTGTGTGTGTGTTTGTATGTGTGTGTGAGAGAGAGACAAAGAGAGAAAGAGAAATTTCTTGATGACTTAATCCATGCCTCCTAATAACTGATTTTTAGTAAAATTAAATTTAGTTTTTCTTAAAATCTTTTCTTTTAATCAAATTAATTTATTTTAGTGCTAATAAGTCTTACCTTGATGATCTTCTAGCTGTAAAACATGTATTGTCCTCTTTATGAGCCAAAGAGCCTGTATTTTATTGTGTACAATGTTTCCTAACTCGTGCACTATATCACATTAGCCATTGTTATGACAAAGTTTGGTATATTTAAATCTAAATAATCACTCCAATTAGAATTATCTTGAACTATTACCAGTTTAATCTTTATTTTCTTAGTAGGGAGTCATGCTCGTATCTTAGAATTCCATATGACTGATATGGGGCTTTAAATCTCCTTAAAGATTTTTTGAACTATTTCTTTTTAACCATGGGTATGATGTTACATTTTTCATTCATATTATCAGTATTTCTATACAAATTATAGGCAACTCGGTTATAAACATTGAATTTTTAGAGGCTAATAAATAAAAATAAACATCTATTACCTTACTTTTTTTGGGAGAGTTTCTATTACCTTACAAATCCACAGATTTAAAATGTTATTCAAGCCAATTAACAATGTTGTAACATAAGACCAGAATGTATCAAATAGGTTCAATTAACTTTGAAGTGTTGTAACTGAAAAACATTAAAGTAAACCCAGAAAAAAATATAAATGAAAACACTTTGGTAGATTCCTATGAATTCTGCATGATGTTTGAGTCTAAATAATCACTTCTCATATGATGACCATTTTTACTGTTGTAACTATGAACATTTCTATTAGCATCCTGTGTTTCCCATCACATTTACATACAGCTGTAACAATTTGGTGTTATCAGGAAAAATAAAATTTGTATAGAATCAAATATTAGTTTCACATTTTGCTATAAATAAACTCATTTCTACAAATCAAAATCATGAACACATCAATGTAGCATACGATAAACTGATAAATTCATATTTGTCATCATATAACACTTTAGTTAAACCACTATTTAATTCTAAAAGACATCAAACAACATTAATTCAATTCCAATTGGAATTAATGTTTTGGAAAAAGTAGTTAAAAACGTGTTTTTACCCATGCAGACAGAGAAACTTAATTCAACCTCTTATAATTTTAGAACCAAATCAACCTCTCATCATTTTAAAACCAAAGCACAATTTTGTACTACCATATATTTTCTAAAACCCTCAGCTCAGACCTAAGCCTCTTATTAATTCTTTGGCTTGTGGCTTTTTTTCTGTCAAATCAAACTAATGTTTCTCTTTAAAATTAAACTTTAAACTGTTAGAAAAACACTTTAGAACATAATTGTATTCTTATATATTTTACTTTTATATATGCATAAATTCAATGTTGTTCTTACTTTCTGGCTAAAAATCAACAAACCATGTTACCTAAAAATCATTAAATTTATCACATTAGAGCTTTTTATAGTGTATATATAAATTTTGTTTAGAGTTCAGCTTTTCAAACAGACAATATTTCAAAGTATGAAATCTGTGAAACTGTTTTCAGTCTATAAGTTTTAAGAAATTCACAGCATTTATAATACTTCCAGCTTTGTTGTGTATTTATGGGGGTATGGTGATGCTTTACTTGAAAAACTTATTTCTTTATTATTTTACATATTTAAATTTGAGATTCTACTCCACATCCGTGCTAGATTAACATTAAATATTAAAATATAAATAGTATGCCTATACCTTGGCCTTTTTATAACCTCTTCTTACTCTGCAAAAGAGAGTTATATTTTTATATATTTGGCAAAATATACTTAGCCTAGAAGAAAATTTTGTGATTTTTCTGAGGTGAATGGGAGGGTCTCTATTAGATTACAAAACGTCTTATAGTAAGTAATTTGAGTTAATAATTAATTTATTATTTCTACACCTTTTGTTCCTAAAACCTCAGAATTCTTATAGACAGTATTGTGAAATTTACCACTGAGGCAATTTGATAGAAGATTTCTAATATCCTTTAAATTATGGTTTTTAGATTTAACAAACACAAGTACAGAAAGTTTTAAATAAGCAGTAAGTAAAACTGTTGTGTAAGAATATCCTAAAATTGCATCTTTACATTAAAATACACTATATTTAGACTTACTTCTATAAAAACATATTTATTTTTTATCTGAAATTCAAATGTTATTGGGAGTTCTTCATTTTCATGTTCTTGCATCTTTTTCTTTTTTTTAGAGAGAGATTTTTTTTTTTTTTCCTATAGGGTGCATGCACTTACTGTAGAGACAGAGAGAGAGAAAGCAAGAAATCATCCCCGAGAAGGAATGGCCACATTGCAATCCCTTCTCCTCCATTCTCCTTCTGGGATTTTGGGCATGCACACACACACACCCAGCATGAATTTCAAGTTGCCAGTTCAGGACTCAAACCATGGTCAGTCATGTGGAAGTTCAGTATCTTAAACACTAAACCACCCTCTGGGCCCATCTTCTTGTATTTTTCAAGCAAGAACTTGTTTCAAGTTTGGCTTTCAGTCTGCAAAGGAACCCAGACTTATTTGTTCTTTGTTTTCTCTGGCTCTCTTTTTCTTGTTAAGTTTCATTATTTATTTATTTATTTATTTATTTAGTATTTATATTGAGAGAGATTTTGCTATAGGGCACATGCACTCACCAGAGAGACAGAGAGATACAGAAAGCAATACTTCACCCTCCAAGGGAGATAGCCATACCACAATTCCTTCTCCATTCTCCTTTCTGGATATTGGGCACACATGCACACACACCTGGTGCGAATTTTAAGCTTCCAGATCCAGAACTTGAAATGCAATTCACCACATGGCAGTCCAGCGATGTAACCATTACACCATCTGCTGGTCCCTGTCTTGTTAAGTTTCTTAATATATTTGTACACTGTTGTGTGTATTTGTGGAACTGGCAGGTGGTGTGGTAGTCAAGGTGCTGAACTCCCACATGGCTAACTGCAGTTTGAGTCCTAGACCTGGAAACATGCTCTCTCACTCTCCCTCTCTCTCTGTCTCTCTCTGGTCAAATTGAATAATAATAATAATAATAAATAAAATTAAATAAATAGTTCTAAAATTTTTAAATACTATTATGTGCGTTTGTAAGAAAGGCAATTACAAATTTTGCTTTTCTTTTGTAAACCTTGTTTTTCCTCAAAAATCATAATGTATCCTGGCAGGGACTTTAATTTTTTTGTATTCTTCCCTTAGAAATATCAATTCATCTATTCCCATGATAAATCAAAGAAAAATATCCATTTTGGAGCTGGTATAAGGTACAAATTCTAAATTATCCTGAATGGAGAGCCTAATGGTTGAATATGAATCAGCAGGGTAAAAATTCTCCTTTCTGACTAGAGCATCCACAAGAAGTCAGTAGTTGGAAAGAAAAGAACAATGCATATGTACATATATATTCTTTAGATCACAACTAGAAATTTATTGAGCCCAAAGGGCAAAAAGTAATAAAGAGATGTCCTCATTGTGTGATCTCTATTCCAGTTACAAGCCTTTCTAAACTGAAAGTAAGCCAGTCATGCATGAAGTTTAGCCTTGGCATCCTTTGGAAGAAGAACAACGTGTATATTTGATCTATGTTCCATTGTCTAATTCACTGTTTTTAAGGATCCACTATGGTTTCATATTGGTCCATATCCTGACATAGTTACACTTAAATTCTGTGGACAAAAGATGATAAATTAGCATTTGAATAATAAATATTTCTTGAATCTGCTCAGAAATTTATAGAAATGGACATCACACTGTCTTCAAATTTATAATAAAAAACAAAAACAGTTGGACAAATATCAAATCTGTGACTCTTTTTGAGCCCATCCAAGTGACAGGGCAACAACTAGCCTACAAGAATAAATATGCCACAGAGCCAGTGGAGAAAGAGTGGCAGAGATGAGCACTGTTTTATCTGGGAGGAAAAGACAGCAGGGAAACATTTAAAACAGTTTATACTGAAAGATTGGTGAATTTCTGAGGAGAAAAAGGAATATTTGAAAGAATGTTGGCAAAACCATATTTAAAAGAGTTTAGAGAATTTTTTAATGAAGGTAAAACATTTTAGATCTTAGAATTAGCTCTTGGGACCAGCAGTTAGCATAATGGCTATGTCGCTGGACTCCCACATAGTCGACCACAGTTCGTGTCCCAGACCCAGTGGCTTAAACTCACGTTGGGCACATGTGCGTGAGTGCCCAATATCCCGAGAGGAGAATGGAGGAGAAGGGATTGCGGCGTGGCCATCCCCCCCGGGGGTGATTTCTCTCTTTCTGTTTCTCTGTCTCTCTTTGTCTGGCGAGAGCACATGCCCTATAGCAAAAAAAATCTCCAAAAAAAAAAAAAAAGAATTAGCTCTTACTTTTAACTTTTAAAATACACGAAAAAATAGTATCTGTAAGAAAAAAAATGACCATATGTGAGAATGGGATTTCCTTCTGTGTCTTCCTGTGCTTCTGTAAGTGATGTAAAGAGACTGAAACCATGGGTTTCCTTTAATAGGAAGTTCCCTTTCACCAATTATAAAAGCATCTTCACATAGTCTACAACACAGTTTCGTAAGGGTTCTTAACAATTATACCTAAAGGCCACAAAAGGGAAATGTTCAGACAGCATGGATGTGCAAGTGTTTTTCCAACTGAGGGTTTTCCTATCCTTTGAGTAAATACATAAGAATGTTTTGCCTTTTGTAGTTGTATTGTACTTTCTGTCTTTCTTTCTTCATCCTTCCTTCCTTCTTTCTTTCTCTTTCTCTTTCTTTCTCCTTTCCTTTCTCATTCCTTTCTTCCTTCCTTCCATCCTTCCTTTTTTTTTCTTTCTTTCTTTCATTTTCTTCTTCCTTTCCTTTCTTTTTTTCTTTCTTTCACTTTCTTTTCTTTCTTCCTTCTTTCCTCTCTCTATTTTTAAGATATTATCTTTTTCTTTCAACTTTATTTTTTTTCTATGACACAGAGAGAGAGAGAGTCACCCCCAATCAATTCTTCAGACCATTATCCACCCTCAGCCTCTGCTGGCCTGAATGATAGGCACGTGCTTTTGCTATAGGGCACATGCACTCACCAGAGAGACAGAGAGATACAGAAAGCAATACTTCACCCTCCAAGGGAGATAGCCATACCACAATTCCTTCTCCATTCTCCTTTCTGGATATTGGGCACACATGCACACACACCTGGTGCGAATTTTAAGCTTCCAGATCCAGAACTTGAAATGCAATTCACCACATGGCAGTCCAGCGATGTAACCATTACACCATCTGCTGGTCCCTGTCTTGTTAAGTTTCTTAATATATTTGTACACTGTTGTGTGTATTTGTGGAACTGGCAGGTGGTGTGGTAGTCAAGGTGCTGAACTCCCACATGGCTAACTGCAGTTTGAGTCCTAGACCTGGAAACATGCTCTCTCACTCTCCCTCTCTCTCTGTCTCTCTCTGGTCAAATTGAATAATAATAATAATAATAAATAAAATTAAATAAATAGTTCTAAAATTTTTAAATACTATTATGTGCGTTTGTAAGAAAGGCAATTACAAATTTTGCTTTTCTTTTGTAAACCTTGTTTTTCCTCAAAAATCATAATGTATCCTGGCAGGGACTTTAATTTTTTTGTATTCTTCCCTTAGAAATATCAATTCATCTATTCCCATGATAAATCAAAGAAAAATATCCATTTTGGAGCTGGTATAAGGTACAAATTCTAAATTATCCTGAATGGAGAGCCTAATGGTTGAATATGAATCAGCAGGGTAAAAATTCTCCTTTCTGACTAGAGCATCCACAAGAAGTCAGTAGTTGGAAAGAAAAGAACAATGCATATGTACATATATATTCTTTAGATCACAACTAGAAATTTATTGAGCCCAAAGGGCAAAAAGTAATAAAGAGATGTCCTCATTGTGTGATCTCTATTCCAGTTACAAGCCTTTCTAAACTGAAAGTAAGCCAGTCATGCATGAAGTTTAGCCTTGGCATCCTTTGGAAGAAGAACAACGTGTATATTTGATCTATGTTCCATTGTCTAATTCACTGTTTTTAAGGATCCACTATGGTTTCATATTGGTCCATATCCTGACATAGTTACACTTAAATTCTGTGGACAAAAGATGATAAATTAGCATTTGAATAATAAATATTTCTTGAATCTGCTCAGAAATTTATAGAAATGGACATCACACTGTCTTCAAATTTATAATAAAAAACAAAAACAGTTGGACAAATATCAAATCTGTGACTCTTTTTGAGCCCATCCAAGTGACAGGGCAACAACTAGCCTACAAGAATAAATATGCCACAGAGCCAGTGGAGAAAGAGTGGCAGAGATGAGCACTGTTTTATCTGGGAGGAAAAGACAGCAGGGAAACATTTAAAACAGTTTATACTGAAAGATTGGTGAATTTCTGAGGAGAAAAAGGAATATTTGAAAGAATGTTGGCAAAACCATATTTAAAAGAGTTTAGAGAATTTTTTAATGAAGGTAAAACATTTTAGATCTTAGAATTAGCTCTTGGGACCAGCAGTTAGCATAATGGCTATGTCGCTGGACTCCCACATAGTCGACCACAGTTCGTGTCCCAGACCCAGTGGCTTAAACTCACGTTGGGCACATGTGCGTGAGTGCCCAATATCCCGAGAGGAGAATGGAGGAGAAGGGATTGCGGCGTGGCCATCCCCCCCGGGGGTGATTTCTCTCTTTCTGTTTCTCTGTCTCTCTTTGTCTGGCGAGAGCACATGCCCTATAGCAAAAAAAGTCTCCAAAAAAAAAAAAAAAGAATTAGCTCTTACTTTTAACTTTTAAAATACACGAAAAAATAGTATCTGTAAGAAAAAAAATGACCATATGTGAGAATGGGATTTCCTTCTGTGTCTTCCTGTGCTTCTGTAAGTGATGTAAAGAGACTGAAACCATGGGTTTCCTTTAATAGGAAGTTCCCTTTCACCAATTATAAAAGCATCTTCACATAGTCTACAACACAGTTTCGTAAGGGTTCTTAACAATTATACCTAAAGGCCACAAAAGGGAAATGTTCAGACAGCATGGATGTGCAAGTGTTTTTCCAACTGAGGGTTTTCCTATCCTTTGAGTAAATACATAAGAATGTTTTGCCTTTTGTAGTTGTATTGTACTTTCTGTCTTTCTTTCTTCATCCTTCCTTCCTTCTTTCTTTCTCTTTCTCTTTCTTTCTCCTTTCCTTTCTCATTCCTTTCTTCCTTCCTTCCATCCTTCCTTTTTTTTTCTTTCTTTCTTTCATTTTCTTCTTCCTTTCCTTTCTTTTTTTCTTTCTTTCACTTTCTTTTCTTTCTTCCTTCTTTCCTCTCTCTATTTTTAAGATATTATCTTTTTCTTTCAACTTTATTTTTTTTCTATGACACAGAGAGAGAGAGAGTCACCCCCAATCAATTCTTCAGACCATTATCCACCCTCAGCCTCTGCTGGCCTGAATGATAGGCACGTGCCTATCCAGCACATTCAGGGAGGTCCTGGTATGTAACTGAGCACCTGCCCTATTTTGGTCCAGTTGTCTTATAACTATACCACTGCCTGCTCACCAACTTTTTCTTTTTCAGATTGTTCTCACTGATTTTCAGTTTTAGAGATTTTTTTTTTTTTTGAGATCTTCTCAAACTTGGACCTCCTGTCCTCAACTATGTTTAGTGTATAAATAAACTCATCTGTGATATTCTTTATTTCTGTTACAGTATTTTCAATCTCTACCATTTTTATTCTTTTTTGATATTTTAACATCATATTTTTGTTATTTTATTTATGTATTTACTTTTTTAAATGTATTTTGTACATTTAATCACTGAATCTTTCTTTAGGTTTTTGTCATAGGGCATGTGTGCTTACCAGAGAGAGACAAGTGAAAGAAAAAGTGAAAAATCATCCCCCAGGGGGATTTTGGGACACACATGTACATACACCCAGTGTGAGTCTCGAGCTGCTGGGCCTTGAACCATGGTCAGCCACGTAGGAGTCCAATAGCTTAGCCACCATGCCAACTACTGGCCCCTTTTTCTATGGTTCTTTTATAGACTTCCTGTTATACTGCCCCTTTGTTCTTGCATGTAGTCTATTTTATACACCAGAACTCGGCATATTCATCATAGTTGTATTAAATGTCTAGTCCGATAATTCTAACATCTCTGCCATGCCTGGTTCTGATGCTTACTCTGTCTTTTCAAATTTTCTTTTTTTTCTCTTAATATGCATTTTAATTCTTTTTATAAATAACTGGACATAACATATTGAGTAAAAGAAATGCTGCAAACAGGCCATTAATAATGTGGTGGTAAGGTTTGTGGGAAGGAGAAACATTCTACAGTTCTAGGTCATTTAGTAAGCCTGTCTCTGGACTTGAACTTTGTAAGTGCTTCTCAGTTCTCCTTTATTATGGCTAGAATGGGCTGGCCATGGTAACTTAGGACTTATCAGACGAGTTAGGCTCTGAGAAAACCCTGGCAGGTAGGAATTTTTTTTTTTAAATAGTTTCTTCTGAGGATGGATCTTTTTAAGAACAGTGCTGTGGCATATTTCAAATGTTCTTTTGCCTGGCCATTGCACCCCACCCCATCCCAACCCCCTTGTCCTGCATCAGACATGTAGGTGATTTTTCTCTGATATTGATCATGAAAATCTCAAAGGGTTTTCTGTTGACATGGTGATTTAAGCAGCTGGATCCCGTATGACCAACTGCACAATTCAAGTCTCTACCTGGAAGTATGAGAAACACACCAGGCGTGTGTGCATGTGTGCCAAAAATCCTGAGAGGAGGTAGAAATGAGAAGTGGAGAGCAAAGGAATGCAGCATGACCATCCTCCCTAGAGGGTGCATTCTCACTTTCTCTCTCTCTTTGATGAATGCACACACCCACTGATGAACTAAAATGAACAAACAAATCTATTTAAATTTTTAGAGGTAAAATTAAAAGTGTGACCCCCATCTGTCATTTCTAGATTTTTTTAACTCTTAAACTTATTGTACTGAGCCTCCAGCAATTTTGAAACTAGAGTTCAGGTTTTCCTACCCCGACACCGGTTTCCACAGTGCCTTCCACTCTTAACTCTCCTCTTAGTAAGCCACAATTCCGATTTGCCTGTCTGACTCTATAATTAGGGTTGGTAGTTTGCATAGTATCTTTACTTCTCTTACAAATCCAAGAAGAGTTGCTGATTTTTCACTCTGTTTAGACTTTTACTTATTTGAACAGAGTAGCAAGTTATAATTTCCTTACATGTGGAACATGTGGAAGTAAAAACAAAAGTTTATGTGAGTCCTTTTTTTATTTGGAGACTTTTTTTTGCTATAGGGTTCGTGCGCTCTCCAGACAGACAGAGAGAGACATAGAGACAGAAAGCGAGAAATCACCCCCCAGGGGGGATAGTCACACTGCAGTCCCTTCTCCTCCATTCTCCTCTCGGGATCTTGGGCATGCACGCACACGCACCTGGCGTGAGTTTTAAGCCACCAGGTCTGGGACACAAACCGTGGTCGACTACATGGGAGTCCAGCGATATAGCCATTACACTAACTGCTGGTTCCCAGTGAGTCCTTTTTTAAGACTTACACACACACACACACACACATTTTTTCCCCTGCATGAAACTTACAAATACAGTGATTGGATCATACAAAATGTGCATTTTTTTTTTTTTGGAGAGGTTTTTGCTATAGGGCGCGTGTGCTTGCCCGACAGACAGAGAGAGACAGAGAGACAGAAAGCGAGAAATCACCCCCCAGGGGAAATGGCCATGCCACAATCCATTCTCCTCCTTTCTCCTCTCAGGATCTTGGGCACGCACGCACACGTGCCCAGTGTGAGTTTAAGCCACCGGGTCCGGGACTTGAACAGCGATCGACTACGTGGGAGTCCAGCGACATAGACATTACGCTAACTGCTGGTTCCCAAAATGTGCATGTTTAACTTTATGAAAAACTGACAAAAGTTGTTCTTCTAAAGTGGGCGAACTCATTTATATCCTAACAGTAATGTGTGAGAGTCCCAATCGCTCCATGCTTACACAAACCTTCTTGTTGTGTTGTCAGTCACAGACATGTTGTCACACTTCAAAAACTTCTAGCCATTCTACTCTGCATAAAAATATCTCATTTAGTAGGGCTGGCAGGTGGCATAGTGGTTAAGGGCACTAGACTTCAACACAGCTGATCGTGGTTTGAGTCCCAGACCTGGGAAGCTTGCTTTCTCATTTTCTCTCTCATTCTGCCCCTCTCTGGTAAAATTTAAAGAAAAATAAAGGAAGTTATATAAAATAATTATTTAAAAAAAGAAATACTTGATTTAGTTTCAAATTGTCATTTCTATAATGACTAGTGATAATGAATGTTGTAATAACTCATACATATCATTTTGTAAAGTATTTTTTAAGTCATTTGCCCATTCTTCTGTTTCTTTTGGTTATTTATTTATTATTGGGTTGCAGAAGAGAGTGATTCAATAACAATGAAGTTCACCTTAGTATTTTTAATTTTATTCTTAGTGTTTTTCTGAGATCCTTTACTAAAAATTATTTGTAGACCTTTGGATCCCAATTTTTGCTAAATTTTATTCTAGAATTTTTTAATTTGAATTGCGTTTTATGTCTGTAGTGTAATTGGCAGCTAATGTTTTTAAGGCTATCAGGTTGTTCCAGATGCATTTCTAAATTGACATTCCTTTGCTCAATAAATTGCTTTGACACTTCTTATTCATTCCTTATGGATGGATTTTTTTTTTTTCCTGAACTCTTGATTCCTTTTCCATTGAACTATTTATGGATCCATTAGCCAATACTATGCTATCTTGATTATGTTGTTCTGTAGTAAGACCTGTAATATTTCCTTTTAAAATATTTTTAATATTATATGTATTTTGAAGTTTTATTTACATGTTATAATGTACTACATTATTACTAAGAATGAATGAATTTTGATTTAAGAACTGACTTATAGACAAGCTTTGGGAATATTGGTATTTTAATCATACTAAGTTACCTCTTAAATGGTTATGATAAAGCTAGCCCTTTAATGAATTGTCTTGAAGTTTTCTCAGTAATGTTTTCCAGTTTTAGTGCACATCTATTATTACATTTATTCATGAATATATTGAATATAAGTGTACTATTGAAAATGATATTGCTGAAACATCTATCTCAGTTCTCTGCCCAACTCTTAATCTTTAACAGTGTCTATATCCCTGAATTTCACCTGATGTATTTCTTTCATGTTGTCTGACTCCACCCAATCACAGTTGGCTGTTTTCCTCTACTCAGGTAAGGCCCACTGTACATATGTAGGTTTTCTCTAAGTTCTGCCCTGATTCAGACTTTCGTGGGTGTCATATCTCTGCATTGAAGGGAGGAGAGGTCATTATCAGTTCCTGCCCTTGTTGCGGATGACAGAAGACTGAAGCTCCATGTAAGGTTCAAGTATGTGAGTTTCCCTTAGTTCTGTTTCCCTGTGCTCAAATTTTAACAGGCTTGCTGTGCCTGTGCTTCAGAAAGGTCTCTCTCAGCAGTTCTACTCTGTTTTCAATCTTTCTCATGAACACTTAGTGAAAGTCTTTGGAAGAGTTGTAAAAGATGGGACCAGCAATTGGTGTATTGGCTATGTCGCTGGACTCCCATGTAGTAGACTGTGGTTAAAGTCCTGAATCTGGTGGGACTTGAACTCAAGCTTGGGCACGTGTGTGTGCATGCCCAAAATCCTGAGAGGAGAATGGAGGAGAAGGGACTGTGGCATGACCAACTCCCCTGGGGCGTGATTTCTCACTTTCTGTCTCTGTCTTGCTGGTGAGCACTTGTGCCCTATAGCAAAAACCTCTCCAAAAAAAAGGAAAAGAGTTGGAAAAAAGCAAAATTTTGTGTGTAAAGCTCCTAGAAATTCTAGACTACCAACCCAGCCCAGAAGATAGACTTTAAAATGTGTTTGGAATTTATCTCATTTCTTATTACTTTTATAGCAGACTCTTCCTCTTTGCATGTTCTGGTAGAAGTGAAACCAGCCATGAATCTTATATCTCTCTTAGGGATGGCTTGTAGTTTTCTGAATTTATGTTAATTAAATATTTTTGTTACCTCTGCTCTGTGATGGACATTTTACAAAAAAATATAAATAAATGAATAAACAAAGTATAACTTTGTAGATTATTTTTAATCCTCTGCTCACAGTTAGGATGGGATTGATACTGTTTTTACATTACCCATCTCCATCCTCAACAGAAGCTGAAGTCCCATTTTATTTTATTTTTTAGCTGAATCCCCCCTGTACTTCACTTAAAATTCAATTTTAGAGGTTCATGATAACCTACTTTTTTATCCAACTTTTATTTGATATGTTTACAGCATCTTCCAGCATTTGATGCCTACAAAACTCAGTTACATTTAAAATATATGTATCTATGAAGTCTACACTTTATTAGAGTATAATAGACTGAACTTCTCAAGAAAAAAATGGAAAGAACACTGGATACATGTAGAATCCTATATTTAAATCTGATTTTGATGTTTAATAATTCTGTTACCTTGAGAACATCCTCCAACTTTGCTGGGTTTTTTTGTTTTTTGTTTTTTGGTTTTTTTGAGAGGTTTTCGCTATAGGGCACGTGCGCTCACCAGACAGACAGAGAGAGACATAGAGACAGAAAGTGAGAAATCACCCCCCAGGGGGGATGGTCACGCTGCAATCCTTTCTCCTCCATTCTCCTCTCAGGATCTTGGGCACGCACGCACACACGCCCGGCGTGAGTTTTAAGCCACCGGGTCCAGGACGCGAACTGCGGTCGACCACGTGGGAGTCCAGTGACATAGCCATTATGCTAACTGCTAGTTCCCAAACTTTGCTGTTTCTTAAATATCTATTCATGAAGTAGAAATTAAAACACCTATCACAAGACACTCATGAGAACTGAGGTAACATATGAAAGTGCAGAACACTGTATAACCCACTGGTGACTAATCTCTTTTTTTGAATCTGAATATAATCCAAATATCTTTAAATATAGTGAATTATAAATTATAATTTATCCAAACTGGAAAAAATGCCATATCTTGGCCATGACTACAGACTAGATTGTGGTATTTTCTTTTCAGCATTTGACAAAATGGTTTTACAGAGCAGTTGATTACTAAGTGAGAATGCCAGACACTTACTTAGAAAATAAAACTATTCCTCTTTATTTATTTTTCCTCTTATTGGTTAAAGTTTGCTTTTTAACTTCCTATTTTTTAAGGATATTTTGAGTTGAAAATTGTTTTTCTCTGCTTTTTGTCATTTCTTGGCTATTTCTAGCATTCAGAATGTTTTATTTCCTACTTTCCTATTCTTTCTGTATAGTAGTTTATTTATATGTCACCTGGCATTATTCTTTTACTATCTATTATTTTGTTTGTGGACAGCAATAACAGCCATTTCAACACAGGAAGGAGTTAGAGATTTGGCTTGCTTACATGTTCAATGGTCTTCACTTCTGTTGGAGCACACTTTTGTAACTTTTGGTGTCTTGTTGTTAGAGAAAAATGAGTTCTAAATTTTTTGCTTGTTCATATAAAATTGTAATGGTTTCCTCCTCTTCTGGTAGAGCCATCAGCTTCAATGGTGCTTAAGGTGCTAGATCCCAAAGGCTACCCTGCGGTTCAAGTCCCAGAACCAGTCATTGGCTTGAAAATCAAGCTGAGCATGTGTGTGCTTGCCCAAAATCCTAAGAGGAGAATGAAGAGAAGAGATTGTGACATTGCCATTCTCCTTGGGGGGCTGGAGGGGGGAATTTTCACATTCCATCTCTCTCTGTCACTCTCTGTCTCCCTCTGGCAAGCACACATGCAGTAGAGCAAAAACCTAGAAGAAAAAAAAAATTGTTGGAATTCCCTAGTGAAGTAATTTAAAAACTAAAATTTTCTGCATGTGAAGATTTTATCTAAAATTTCTTTTTTCTTTTTTTTTAAGTGTGTTTTTTATTTCTTTTTTCATAAGGCAAGTGTGCTTATAGAGAGAGACAGTGAGAAAGCAAGTAAGAAATCATTCCCCTGGAAAAATGTCTGCATTACAATCTTTTTTCCTCCATTCTCCTCCCAGGGTCTTAAGCACACCAACACATATGGCCAGCATGATTTTCAAGCCACATGGTTTAGGGCTCAAACTGCTGTCATCCATATGAGAATCCAGTGATATCACCACTATGCCATCTGTTGGTCCCCTGTTTCATCTAAAATTTCAATCTCATTTTAGGTTATATATTGCTCCCTAAGTAAATTTGTTACTTTTTATTATTCAAGTATTTGTTCATTCATCTAAACTCTTGAGCTTATTGGCATAGAGATTTTTGTTTCATCCTCTAACTAGAATGGTAAGCCTAGTAAGATCTGCAATGATGTAGCCTCCTTTTTTCTTTGATATAGTACAGATAATTTATATATTTTTTTTCCTTTTGTAGTATTTCTGATCAGATTGGCCTGAAGATATTAATTTTATGAGTCTTCCTAAAAAATAACTTGTGTCCTGTTACAGAAAATGTTCTGAGTTTTTGAATTTTATTATTTTCTGTACTTATATATTTTTATTTTTTCTTTATTTTTTATTTTTTGAGAGTTTTTTTTTTGCTATAGGGTGCGTGCGCTCGCCAGACAGAGAGAGACAGAGAGATACAAAGCGAGAAATCACCCCCCAGGGGGGATGGCCACGCCGCAATCCCTTCTCCTCCATTCTCCTCTCTGGATCTTGGGCACGCACGCACACGCGCCCGGCATGAGTTTAAGCCACCGGGTCCAGGACTCGAACCACGGTCGACTACATGGGAGTCCAGCGACATAGCCATTATGCTAACTGCTGGTCCCTGTACTTATATTTATTATTTTATTTCTTTGTTTACTTTTAGTTTAGTTTTTAAAATAGTTTTAAGTGAAAATTTAGTGATAAATGTAATTCCCTTTTTTTAGTAAAAGTGTTCAAATTTTTAATTTTTTTATAAGCACTGCTTTAGCTGAAGATCATAAAATTATATATTGATTCCTTCTTTGTGCTAGAAGTCTCTCAAGTATCTCTTTGTTACTAATTCCTAATTTAACCCCACTGTAGATATATAACATACTTCGTATGATTTAAATCCACTGAAATATTGAAGCATTTTTAGGACCCAGAATACAGTTATTATATTATATGGTCAATGTGTACTTGAATGTATATTATGCTATTAGGGTGAATTTAAGCCTCCTATTGATTTTAACTGGTTTATAAGAAAGACTTCAAAAAGATTATAGAAAAAATAAAAATTTATTTTGTTTCCAAAAATTTTGAAATTCATGTATGGTTTTTTCATAATGTGCATTTTCATGAACCTTTTGAAAACCACTTGGATTTTAACATTTTGGTTTAATTGTGTAAAAAAGTATTTTTAATTCATTTTTGTTTTTTAAAGAGATTTTTGCTACAGGGCACAAGCACTCACTTGAAAGATAGAGAAAGACAGCAAGAAATCACCACCTAGGGAGATGGCCACACAGAAATCCCTTCTCCTCCATTCTTCTCTCAGGATTTTGGGCACATATGTGCATGTGACTGACTTGAGTTTTAAGCTGATGGGTTTGGTATTCAAATCACAGTTGACTACGTAGCAGTCCAGCAGTGTAGCCATTATGCCATCAGATGGTCCCAAAAGTTTTTTTAATTCTGAATTTTTCTTAAGTTATCCAAATCAATCAAAAATTGACTATTTAAAATTTAAACCCTAGATTTAAATAGAAGTGGGAATTTACACAGAATATAATACTGATTGTACTAATGCCGCTGTGTTTAATGTGCTGTCAAAAGATAAATAAAAAGCAACAGAATTAATACATTTTTTTTAGAGGTTTTTGCTATAGGGTGCATGCGCTCGCCAGACAGACAGAGAGAGACAGAAAGACAGAAAGCGAGAAATCACCCCCCAGGGGGGATGGTCATGCCGCAATCCCTTCTCCTCCATTCTCCTCTCAGGATCTTGGGCACACACGCACATGTGCCCGGCATGAGTTTTAAGCCACCGGGTCCAGGATACGAACCGCGGTCGACTACGTGGGAGTCCAGTGACATAGCCATTACACTAACTGCTGGTTCCAAGTTAATACATTTTTAACTGAAATCCCTATAATGTTCACTACCATGCGTGAGAGAAAAATATTAATTGGGGAAATTCTTCTTCAATTTTAATCACATACTTATGTTGTAAATCAACCTTAAAGATTAATAGAAAGTTTAAGCTTAAAGTGATGTAATAACTACCACTAAATAAGTTTTTGAAATTATCTGTTGTGAACATGGTAGATAAGGTTTGGTGAAATTTGACAAAATATCTGGACATTCTGTGGTGCAGTGAAGTTAATACATAAAATCAACCATTACACATATCAAGGGAAAGTGACTGATGTAAAAATTATATGCTGAATGAAAGTAAATAAGTAAATTTAAATTAAAAAAAATACTTGCAATTAAACACTATTTGTATGTTCTTTACAAATAAACTCTGAGTAAGTAAATGTATCAAATCAAGTTGGTCAAGTACATAGTTCTAGGCAGGTCCTTCAAATCTCTAACTCTGTGTAGTTATATAGAGTAGTCATAATAGTGGATACAAAAGTTTATGGAAAGTATTTACTATAAAAATGTTCTGTATGGCAAATTTCTTGCACAAAAATAAACTCATTTAATTCTATTTTTCATGAGCTTTTTGAAGTCCCTCATATTCCATTAATATTTATATTAGAGTTCCAGGGCAGTATACATGATAGTATTTTTTAAGAATTATTTTATTTCATTTTAATCATCATCATTGTTATTTTTTAATTTGACCACAGAGCAACAGGAAGAGAGAGTGAGAGAGAGAGAGAGAAAGTGAGAAGACAAGCCACCAAGTCCAGTACTCGAACCGTGGTCGGCCAGGTGGGAGTCCAGCGTCTTAACCACCTGCTGGTCCCCACATGATAGTATTAGAGTACATAGATGCAGAAGATATAGTACATAGATATAGCAGGCATAAAGGCTGAAATTTAGATATGACACGTATGCATATGCATAAATTAAATACTAGAGTCATAGTATAATGAGGTACAGACCAAGGGGGAGACAGAAGTTCTATTAATGATGTTTATCTGAAAACTTTTTTTTTTAGACAAATCACCTCAAATACCCATCACTGCTGGAGACAGTCATAATTTTATACATCTGTTCACGAAGCAGTAGAGAATAATATTTCTTGGTACACAAATATCTGCCTCTTGTCAGGCAGTTGCCTCACATTTCATTTCTTCGTTCTTGACAAGTCTGGAATTAGAGTCCTCAGTTTCAAAGTGATTGGTGTGAAATGTTGTTATGATAAAAACTGCTGTGATATCAAGAAAACCAAAACTAGAAACAAGAACATAAAATAAATAACCCATAACAACACAAAGTTTCAATACAGAAATATTTTTGAAACACAAACACGGAGAAAAACATTTCTTGTCATTTGCACTGCAGAAGAAAGATAATTTTTCTGTCAATAGCTTCTGGATATTCTCCCAAACTTATGTTGCCTTTTGGATTTTATTAGCAAGTTAAAATTTTCTTCCTCACTAAGAAGAAGCTTGCCAGATACAAGGGAGGCCTCAGTCTTCCTACCAGTGAAACACAAGCTATCGATTTTAGGAGACCTATGAAGAAGCCAATGCCCCACTGTGGAAAGGAGCCAGGCTTGCCTTGTACTTTTCTGACACCACCTAGAGCTTTTTATTTGATATCACATAGATGGATGCCTTCATTTTCTTCAGCTTCCTCAAGAGTATCATGAATGCATGACTCTGTGTCATTCTAATCCAAATAAAACCCAGAGGCATAGGAGTTTACACAGGTTTCAGATTGGGAAGAAAACTCAGTGGAATCAATCCAGGTGGCTCAGCAGAAGGTGAAGAGAGGAGGTGATTTGAAAACCAGCCCAGGTGAGTGGCTTGCCACAAGGCCTGAGAACCAGACTTCACATCAGTAACTAATTAGGTCAAGTGCACTGTTCTGAATGACTTTCTACTCTTATCTTTAGAGGAAAAGAATGTTTTCTGGATGTTATTAAGAGGTTCTGGGAGGTAACTTTTCTTTAAGTTGAAAGACCTAATGTACAATGTGAGGACTGTAGTAAGTGATGGTGTATGGTATCCAAACGTTTGCTTACTGAGTAGGCTACGCAACGCTGCTCATGCATTGGGAGGAAAATGATTATATTTGAGACAATGGATATATTCATTTGTTCTGCTATAGTAACATTTTGCAATATATTTGCTATAACATCAGGTATATCTTAAATATACACAATAATATTTATTCTAATATAAGAATTAGGATAGTGGGACCAGCAGTAAGCGTAATGGCTATGTCGCTGGACTCCCATGTAGTCAACCGCAATTCGAGTCCCAGACTCGGTTGCTTAAAACTCACACTGGAATTGTGTGCGTGGGTGCCCAAGATCCTGAGAGAAGAATAGAGGAGAAGGGATTGTAGCATGGCCTTCCCCCATGGGGGTGATTTCTTGCTTTCTGCCTCTCTGTCTCTCTCTCTGTCTCTCTGGAGAGTGCACACGCCCTATAGCAAAAACCTCTCAAAAAGAAAGAAAGAAAAGAAAAGAATTAGGATAGTTACTAGCTTTTACTGTATCATTTCTGGGTTAAGGTATTTTGTTAAAAAGAGCTTTATGGGACCAGCAGATGACGTCATGGTTACGTTACTAGTCTTCCACCTAGTAGACCACTGTTTGAGTTCCAGACCTAGTAGCTTAAAATCTAGGCTGAGAGCATGTGTGTGTGCACCCCAAATCCCAAGAGGAGTAGGGATTGTGGTATGGCCATGCCCTCTGAGGGTGATTTCTCACTTTCTGTCTCTCTGTCTTTCCATTGAGCATAAACACACTATAACAATAATATTTCTCTTAAAAAAAAAAAACAGTACTTTATGTGATTAAAATGGAATAATATATTAATAAATTAAAAAACAAAATATATGTATATATACATACATATATCATTAAAATTAATCATATGTATACCTACCATATAAATATAAATATAAATATAAATATAAATATAAATATAAATATAAATATAAATATAAATATAAATATAAATATAAATATAAATATAAATATAAATATAAATATATATATATAAAAGCTAATTTCCTAGATATGTTAGACTTCGCTTTTTTATATGAGTTATACTAAATTTGTATAGTAAGTTTAGTCTTTGTTTTATAAAATTTAATTTATAAATGAGATTTTTCCTTTAGGAGTTGTTGTTGCTATTGGGCATGTGTGCTCTCAAGAGAGACAGAGTGAAACAGAGAGACAAAAAGAGAGAAATCACTCCCCAGAGGGAATGGCCACATCAATCTCTTCTCTATTCTCCTCTCGGGACCTTGGGCGTGTACCCACATGTGCCCAGCATGAGTCTCAAGCTGCCAGGTCCTGGACTCAAACCACAGTTGACCATGTGGGAGGGCGTAGGGGGAGTCATGCCCACATACATTAACAGTTCACTTTCTCCTTTAACAGGATTCTTCCTACATCCTGTCCCTGGCATAATATCTTTGAGATGTATATTTTAACTGACTACAGTATATTCTTCTGCTTATTTCTTCCCAGGACACCGATCTTCCCTTACAATCACCAACCTAAAAATTGTGGAACCCACCTATAACCTACGAGCTCCCACTTCCACATGTCCCACCTTTTTGGGCCAGACCAGTGGAAATTTCTTCACTAATTTTGTCTGACACTCAAAATCAAATAAAAAAGAAGCCCTGTACCTGATCACCCCCCAAAAAGGCATGTATGCCTCCTCTCCCGGCCTAGGTCACTCATATTCTTCTTGGACATTAACTTCATTAATTATTATTTTTTAATTTTTTAGAGTAGATTATTTTCTATCGACAAGAGGAAACTTCATATTTTTTTCAGGGTGACTGGACCAATTGACATTCCCACCAACAGTGTAGGAGAGTTATCCTTTCACTACAGCCCCACCAATACTTATCATATTTTGTATTTTTAATCTTTGCCATTATGACAGGGGTTAAGTGGTATCTCATTGTGGTTTTGATCTGCATCTCCCTTATGATGAGAGATGTTGAACAGTTTTTCATATACTTTTTGGCTCTTCATATGTCTTCCTTAGAGAGAGTTATTCATTCAGTTCATTTTCCCATCTTTTAATTGGTTTAATCTTTTTTTATGGGGGGAGAGGGTAAGGCTGACTCAAATTCTTTTGAATAAATAAAAGATAATATATTGTTAGGATTTTTTTCACATACTATTTTGAAATTTATTTATATCAATATATGTGATCTGTCTGGCTTATTTTGTCTCATATCACTGAATGAGCATTTTATAAATTATATATCCACTTTATTTTTGAGGTTATTTATATGGTTTCCAGTATTTTGAATGTATAACAATAACTAGTTCTCTAATTAACATACTTCTGTATACAGGCAGATTTTTAAAATATGTCTAAGAGTGGAATTTCTGATATCTTAGCAAATTATTTTCCACATTAAATTTACCAATTCATATACTCAATAGTTTGTATTATAATTTTTGGTATAATTGACAATACTTTGTATTGACAGACTTAAATTTAGTGTAAATACCTGAATACTCTATCTTTTGTGTTGGAACACATATCTGGCTGTGCTAGAAGAGAAATCTCATCCTAAATAGTAAGACATCTTCCATGTGCTATTCTGTGCCTCATATTGCTAACCCTGGTCAAATCAGAGATTCCTGTCACTAAATATGTATTTTCTATTAAATTATTTACAAATTTTTTCTAATGTGTTTTTAGCATTTTTCTCTTGATTAACTGTTTTGTTAAAGTCTCTTGAATACTAATCCTCTCTCCATTCTGTATATTATTAAAATCTCGAGAACGTGTTTTCTCTCAATACGTTAGCTATATGAAATTATTATTGCAATATAAATAATATCCTCAGTATTTAGTTTCATATTTTGCACTTTTTGAGTGTTTTCCAAGAGATCATTCCCTACCTATATATTTATATAAAAGGCTTCAAATTATGCTTTTGATATTTGCGTCATTAATCTGATTTAGAATTGCTTTATATGTGCAGTTTGTGTAAGGCATCTATCCATATATATCTACCTATGTGTTTGTCTGTCTCTCTGTTTCTACATGGGTAATAAATTATCCTGTCATTTATGGTGCAACTTTTACTATAGTTTGATAAAAAGCCATAGTGTCTGCTGGAACGAGGTCTCCCACCTTGCTCTGTCTTGGGAGTTGTATTAGTGGGCTATGACTGCCATCATAAAAATACCAGAGACTGAGTGGTTTGAACAACTGAAATTCATTTTCTCACAGTTATGAAGTCTAGAGATCAAAGATCAAGATGTCGTCAGACTTGATCTCTGCTGAAGACTCCCTTTCTGATTTTGCGCCTGACGTTGCTGTGTCTTTGCATGTCCATTTCTTGATCTACGTCTCTTTCTCTCTTCATGAGGACATTAGTCCTATCAGATTAGAATTCATCACTTTTGACCTCGTTAGCCTGATAACTGAATTTCACAGGACCTAATAGGTCTCATATAATTAGAGATAACATTTATTCACTGTGTTCTTTGTTGCTTAAGAAAAAGAAAAGGTAAAAACACACTTACTCGATTGTAGTCCAAATAGAAAATGGATTTAACTTTAGTTCCATTAAGATTGGGCTCTTTGAAGACCAGCAAATTTCTGGGTAGTGGTGAACCACTTTAAATTTTCCCATCTTTGTACACAATCCTTAAAAATAATAAGAGTGGTTTTATAGTTGTTGACAAAATTTTTAGGATCATTTGAAGAATCTTTAATGCCAATGCATATCTCTGTAAATAGCAAAATAGCAATAGATGGCAACATTAAGAGAAATTTGTTATTTTGCTAAAATGGGATGAAACAGGTTTTTGAAGCATTGTGAGAGCTCCATCTGTGGCAATAGGATGAGGTTTATATTGCCATTTAAACTTATGTTCTAAAAAAATACTCCAAGAGATAGCTTTTGGTAAGTTTTTATTCAAGTGTATTTACTTACTCAATGAGTGAGAAAGACAGAGACAGAGATACAAATCCCTGACAGGGTCCTAATGCCGTGATCTACTCCACCGGCTTCAGCTAGCCTGGATCAAGGTGGTCTCATGTCTGAGGGATTCAGGGAGCTCTACAGATGCAAATCCACAATGTTTCCTCACAGCGTACCATGGTTTACCACTGTACCACCATTAGGCCCCAGTCTTTTAGGAATTTTCACAATGTTGACTCTCTCTGTAGTTTCCAAAGTGAGCACACAGAAAGTAACTTTTCTCATAGACATGTAGGCTAAAAGATCTATCAATTAGAAACAGAACGTATTTTGGACTATTGACATGTAAACACAAAACGTATGTAAAATTTTATATAGATAGATGATAGGTAGAATAAAAGAAAGAACATATATGGAGGTGTTATTAAATGGAGCATAGAATTTCACTTGAAAAGAGAATCACTTTCCAGTATAGTCGTCTTTCGAGATTACTAACAGTTCGAACTTGGGAAAAAGTGTTTTAATAAAATCTCCCCAATACTTTGGCACTTTTTAATTTGACTATCTGACAAGTAACTTTTAAAAAGCTTCAAAAAATGGTATTTAAGCAGTGGAGACACTAATTTTGGAAGTGTCCTACTGGAAAGTTTAGAATTTTCATTTAAACTGTCCTATTTTATAAAACTTAAAAATCAAAATAAAATTTAAAAATCTTTACAATTTATCAGCATACAAGTGGAATTAAAGAAAACTAAATTAAATTTAGATGCCAGGTGAGAAAATGATGGTGACTAAATATTTCATAGGTAGCATTTGCCTGACATGAGACAATTACAGCAAGGAAACACCCGAAGACAAGATGGTTACAATCACATGCTTTTTGGCACAGGATCAAATTATGACTGTGATTTTGAAAAAAGTCATGAACACAAGTGACATTTTTAGGTATTTAAAACTATGGAAATATCCATAATGTCTTCTGTAGGTTAAGTTATATGTACTGCCAATAATAATTTTTTTTCTAAGTTAAAAATTTAGAGAAAAGATAAATTTTGGTAACAGGTTTGTGAAAATAATGATAAAAATTGTTTCTTCGTTCACATTTAAAGACTTCAGAAATTTAATATTCTTGCTTTAAAGGCATACATAGTATTTTATATTTCAAACTATTATTTATCATTCTTTGTTAAAATGTTCATGTATAATATACATATATTGATCTATTTATCTATATGTACACCATATTTAGCAATAAACAATTAAAAATCACTATTACATTATTTGAGTTATTTTATTTTGTGGGCATTAGCTGATTAACTGTTCACACTTGAAAAACAGTCAAACATTTCTAATAGAGAGCTGACAGTTGTCAGGACTCCCCAAATATGGATATGCATAATCCCAAATATTTCAGGGTGGATATAAATAACATACTTTTCTGGAGACCATACTGGTCTATTCAATGCAAATCACATATGCCACTACAGTAAAAGGGTAAAATTGACTTTCATTTTGGCTTTAAATTTGTCTTTTAAAATTTTCTTTACTTCTCTGTTTATTCCTTCTTCTAGTTAGTTTAACACTGTTTTGGGAAGCAATATGCAATAAAATAGGAAAAATAGAATATAGAAAAAGAAAAATGATTTTTAGAGGGATGAAATTACTCTAGAAACATTGTACCTTAGTAAAAATATGACATTGCATTTGGAAACAAATAACTTCTTTCTAATCTAATAGAATTTCTATTTTTTTCTATTTTGAAGCTCTCAGAAACATACAATACATAATGCATTTAAAATGCTCTATTTAATGGAAATTAAAGCATAATAATAAAGATATAATTGCATCAGTTATGAAAAAATACATTTCCAGACAGTTTCATGATTGACAAATGAGATGTAATAGAGTAATTTTTAAAAAATTACTCTGGGCAGAAATGTGAATAGTATTCTATGTGATACCTTAATTTATCTTAATATATAGAAATGGTACTGCTGATTTATAAATTGGCCATTACCTCAAATTATTTTACCTAATTTCAATAATGGATCACACTAAGCCAAGATCCCAAGAGGAGAATGGAGGAGAAGGGATTGTGGTGTGGTCATCCCTCTGGGGGAGTGATTTCTTACTTTCTGTCTGTCTGTCTATGTCTTTCTGGAGAGTGCACACACCCTGTAGCAAAAACCTCTCTGAACAACAGCAAAAAAACACATCTTATTCTTTAATATTACTATAAGAATAATAGATTTTAAGTGTTCTCACAACAAAAAGTTCTGTGTGGTAATGCATATATCAATTAGCTTAATTCAGCCACTCTGCAATGTATGCATATTTTAAAACATGTTATACATGATTCATATAATTTTGTTAATAAACATATTAAACATGGGCCAGGAGGTCGCATGGAGGTTAACATGCTGGATCCCACAGGACCAGCTGCATAGTTTGAGTCTCAGACCCAGCAGCTTGAAACTCATGCTGAGCAAATGTGTGTTCATACCCAAAATCCTGAGAGGAGACTAGAGGGGAAGGGATCGTGGTGTGACCACTCCCCCTGTGGGAGTGATTTCTCACTTTCCCTTTCTCTCTTTCTGTCTCTCCAATGTTCATACATCTATATATGTATATATAGATGTATACATATGCACACAATGAAATATTATTTAGATATAATCTATTATTCCATAGAAGCTTTGAAGTTGTGTATGAGTGTGTGTGTGTGTGTACCCAAACTCCCAAGAGAATGAATGACAAATGATTTCTGAGTGGTGGCCATAACCCTGGGAAGTATGAGGTTTTCTCTCTCTCTCTCTCTCTCTTTCTCTCTCTTTCTTTCTCTTTCTCTCTCCAGCAAGTGCACACACACATTGGCATATTAAAAAAAAAAATGTTGCTTCCATGGAGAACACCCATGGATGTTGGAGTAGTCCATATTCGATGTAATGTAGGTTTGAACTCAGCAGATAGCAGTGAAGATTATAAAGTATGGACTTATGTTCATTATAGAGTTAAAAGAATTTGCCGAGAGATTGTATTTGGGGATGAAGCAGAAAGGGATGATCGATATTAATTAACAGAGGCAGTCAAGAATTCTGCATTTACCAAATTAAATTTTAGATGCTTCACCAACCAAAGTGTTAATAGTCACCTGGCTATATAAGTCTGGAGTATGAAGTAGTTGTGAATGCTAGATACATACATTTTGAAATAATAATATGAATGGTATTTAAAACCATCTAACTAGTAGATGAGATTACTCAAGAATGGTATAGATCTAGCAGAGCTGACAGCCAAAATTTCTGGAACTTTTTTAACTTTGAGATGATAAACCAAAAAGATAGAAAGTGAAAAGGAGAAAAATTAAGCAAAGATGTCTGAAAATATGGATAAAGAATGCCTTAGGATGAAAGGAGAAATAAAATATGCCATCCTGCAAAACAATTTAGTAAGTTGATGACAGATAGCAATAATATACAGTTACTCTCTACAAAGGACACATTATAGTTTAGTGTTTGCCTCAATTTAAGCATTACCTAGGGAACTTGCAAAAATAGAGATACATGGACCCATTTCCTCAAGATTTCTATTCAGAATGTCTGAGAGTGTTATCTAGTATACTGACATTTTCAGAGTGTTTCAAGTTATTAATTTAAGAATTCAAGTTTTATTCATTTAGCACATACTACTGAATACTATTATAGTTAATCATTGTTCTAGAAATTGAAATTATAAAATGGGTAAGACTCAAGAGTCAGTGAGCAAAACTGGAGAGATCTTTCATGCTTGCTAACAAAGAATATCTTTATTTTGAAGGCAAAAAATTAATATGAAATTTTCCTACATATATGCATTGGTCTGTGGTCTACCATGAATTATTTCACTAATATGAAACACTGTCCTATTTGTGTTAAACCCAGTTATTTCTGAATAGTCTAAATGATATACACCTACCACTTTTAAGTAGAGGATACTTCACTGTTTCTATTGGATCAGGTCTCAGTTCTGCTTATGTTAACTTCTCTCTACTACCTATCATACTTCACTTTATGAATTTGTTTAATGTAAAAGTAAAAATTCAAAACCAATGTTCTTTGAATAAGAGACAATTTATTGGTTTTTAGATAAAACATCCATGCCACAATTCAAAATGTTATTAACCCTGGTGGTTAAGGCAACAGGAACATATACGAGTGATTGCATGGTGTGAGTCCCAAACTAAGAAGTTACGTGTGTGTTTTCCCAACACCCCAACAGGAAGAACGAGGGATTGTGACATGACTATTTCTCATAGGGGATGCTTTCTTGCTTTTATTCTCTCTCTTACTCCATTTCTCTCATATGAGTGCATGAGCCCTCTGGCAACTTTTTTAAACAAGAAAATAAAAAGAGAGGTAAATAGTAATACAAATGTAATGCAACTGGACCCAAATGGGAAAGGTGGTTCATATATTAGGACCTCCCTGAATACAGCAGGTGTGTGTGTGTGTGTGTGTTTGTGTGTGTGTGTATGTATTTGCCATAATCCAGGCCTTCTGAAATTTTTGGTAGATTATAGTGTGAAAACTCCATAGGAGTTGCCCGTCTCACTCCATCTATCATGGAAGAAATAAATAAATTTTAAAATAAAAAATCTTTTTGAAAAAGTCTGTTACTTAGTAAGCTGTTGAAGTCTTTCTAAATACCCTATGTTTCTATAACTGCACAAAAAATTAATCAAGGAGTTGTGTGGCTTACTGAGGAGGCAGTGGGTTGATCTCAGTGCTAGATATATGTGTATTAGAGAGAGTCTATGGGGCGATGACTAGTTGACTAGATCTTAAAGACATAGCCACTGAGGTGATATTGATTTGTTCAATAGTGATAAAACTGGTTTTGACCATTACTAGTTACTGTAGTAATTAAACTGAAGGCATTCCCTAAGAGCAGGTGATTTTTTTTTATTGTCCTGTAATTACCTGACTTTCCTTCTTAAAAACTTGCCTACACCTAAGACCAGAAGGAGACCTAGTGGTGATTAAGGTGCTGGATCCCACGTGACTGACTCTGTAGTTTGAGTCGGGAACCAGCAGCCTGAAAAACACACAAGGCACATGTTTAAGCACACCCAAAATCCCAAGAGGAGAATGGAGAAGAAGGAATTCCAGCGTGGGCATCCCTCAGGATTTGGGGGATAATTTCTCACTTTTTCTCTCTGATTCTCTCCAGTGAGCCAACATGCCCTATGGCACACACACACACACAAAATCAATCTTGCCCACCTCCAAAGTATGTAAGTTCTCTGTTATACATTCGTCTTCTTGCACAGTTTTTGAAACCCTGCAGTGTTTTCATAGCTCTCTGCATAAATCTTTAAAAAAAATGTATACAGTAAAATCTAAAATAAAATCAAGAAGCTCATAAAAGATCAGTTTTATGACCTAGTTTCCATCATTTATAACTCAGGCACAGCACAAGTCATGCCTACTCATGACTCCCTGGCATGTGGCATCCTTTCCGTTCCTTAGTTTTCAAAGTATAAAACAGCATACTAACAATTTTAATTTAAAAAAATAAATTTACAGAAGTAAGATGACTTAATAGTAAATAAAAATGGATTAAAAAAAAGGAGAATGTAGATATACGCCAATCCCTAAGAACAGTAATAATAGCTATAATAACATTAACAAATAGAATTAAAGAATAAAGAAAAAATTTGGCCAGCTCTGCATTCAGCACTGTGTGGAGGGAGCCAACTCTCACATGACTGACTGAGGTTTGACAAACATGCCAGGAACACATACATATGTGCTACGAACCTGGCAGTATGGAGGAAAGTGTCTTGTGGCATGACCAGGCCAAATGGGACCTCTCTCGCTCACTCTCTTTCTCTGGATCACATGTACACCCTCTAGTATAAAAAAAAGGTATAATTTAAAAGAATAAATGTGACCAAAAAATTAAGTTACAAGAGGTTTCTGTAGTGGTAAGAGGTGACAAAGACAAACATAATGAAAATTAAAGTTGATCAAACAAAAAGATGAATAATTTTCTAATGTAGAGCAATAAATTAATCAATAGAAATACATATTAAAAGTGATAACGAGGTCCAACCGTGATGACACAACAGTAATGCAGTGCTCTGCAATACTGAAGTCATATAGAAGATCGGGTTTCAATTCCTGAGTCAACTTGAGCATGCCAAGTGCTGATCCTGGCTGACTGGACGGTTGGAGACATAGAAGACTGTGCTGTGAAATTCTGTTGAGAGTACTGGTCTTTCTCTCCTTCTCTGTATCTATTTCTCATGAAAGAAAAAAAAAATACATAAACTTAAAAAATTATAATGAAATAAGCCTTCTCTGAAATAAAGGAAAAACTGTGATTTGCATTTTAAAAGAACATATGCTCTAGCAAACTTGAGCAATCATTAGTGAAACAAAGTGTAATTAAATTAATGATTTATTTTTTAAATTGAAGCATTATAAAGTCAAATAGAAAAGATAAACTGTACATAGAGAAGAAAAAAAATGGAATGGCCTCAGATTTCTCAAAACAATATTCAATATCAGAAGGCAATATTAGAAGACTCATATATATCAAATTCCAAATGAACTCATGATTTATTGAGACAAAATTACTATTTTCAAGTGTAATAACCAGGCAGATGTTATTAACATGAATAAGCTCAGGACATAGACAATAAATCAAGAACTATGTACATTATGCTATTTTACAGTGGAGAATGTAAATGTTGTAAATCTTGGCAATATGAAAATAATGATGTAATTAATGAAAACCCAAGTAGCCAAAATGAAGCAGTTCATGGAGCAAAGGTTGGAAGAGAACCAGAGTGATAATGTCCTTCCCTGTTGTAGCAGAGAATCAATGGTTACTGTTTAAAATTGAGACTATCGATAAAAAAGCTCCACACTTTTTATTTTTCATATAACATATTCTAATGAGAGAAAGCTTTTGTGAGGGAGTATCTTTTTTTTATTTTGAAAGAATTATTTAAATAATTTTATTTATTGTTATTATTATTATTTTTATTTTCCTATAGGGCATCTGTGTTCACCAGAGAGAAACAGAGAGAGAAAGTGAGAAAGCAAGCCACCTGTTCTGAGACTCAAATCTGTAGGGACATGTTCGGAGAAAGGCCCTGAGGGTGTGGGGACATGCTCTGAGCAAACACTACCTATCCATTTGGGTTATGGCAGAACCTTGCAGCTTGTCCTTTCCTTGACCCTTGCTGCAGGCAGAGCAAAGGGTGGAAATTGCTAGGGGCCTTTCCACAGACACATCTGATGGAATTCAGGAAACATCTTCACCCTGATCAGCAAAGTCCAACCCCTACTCTGCCTCTGTATAACTCTTTAGCCTTATCTGTGCATGATGGCACCCATCCTATGGCGAGATTCTTTAGCCTTGTGTATCCTCCCCACACCTGCAGCTAGGCTTCTCTCCTTAGAAAAGATTAATGAGATTTCTCCTTTGTGTGATCATTGCCAAGGGATACACCTGACCCAGTATGTCTAAGCCCGTATAGAATTGTTACCTGCTTCTTATTGTCTATAACACATCAGCATAACTATGGAATGTCATAAAATACACGTATGTCATGTCGCTTTGCCCTATAAATAGATGCCCAGTTTGTCTGGGTGGCACAAGTTGCTTGGGCTGCATAGGCTCAGGCCACCTCTGTCCACTTCTACTCTGTCTCTGTCTCTTTCTGTTTCCTCTTAGATGGAGCTAAACCCGGGGCGGATGCCGACGCAAATCAGGGTCACTCACATGGGAGTTCAGTGCCTTAATCATCACTCCACCTGCTAGCCCTGGGAAGTAGTATATATTTTTAATTTTTTTAAATTATTATTGTATTTCCACTTATGTTTTTATTTTTAAAATTATTATTTTATACATTCAGTCACTGTACATCACTATACCTTGTAAAATAAATATACCCAATATGAATACACTTCACACCAGTGCAGTTGAAAAGATCATACATATTGTCATCAACAGATAATCATCCATTTCTGTGTCCCTCAAGGAGAAAAACAGTGAGGAGGTAATATCTTTATTAAGATATGTTTAACAGTTCTTCAGTTTACTTAGTTACTATTTATTTTACCTTCTTTTATTATGTGGAAATTCAAGCAAATTTTCATTTTGTATTCTATCTACATAGAAAAATGATATCTGGAATTTTATCTATTTATAGTTGGCAATAAAATTCATGGTGATTTCTTCCCTTTCCTTTTTGCTCCTATGTGTTACAAATGCTTTTTAATATTTATTCACTGTTTTTACTTTACGAAGAGTGATTTTATTAACAAAAGAAGAAAAGTAATTTATAAGTGACTTCATATATATTTCCATGTGTTGAGTAAGTATGTGAAACCCAATGTCTGAAAGTTTTGAATTATATTCATAGGATTTAAGAGCCATTCCTAAGGCTATCCTAGGCATTGTCTCACCATTTATTTGATTCTCCACTAATCAAAATGTTTATCCAGGGCTGGCCTTATGGTTCAGTGGCTACAGGCCACTCAAAGGAAGTCAGATTCCACATGACTAATGGGTTTTCAATCCTAGTAATGGGCTTTACACATTTCACTGGCATGCCCAGAATACTGAAATGGAGAAAAAAGGATTGCATGTGCCAAGGGCCACTTCGCCTGCCCCCATCTCTCTCATGAAACACAAGTATTTTTTTTTTTTTTTGGAGAGGCTTTTGCTATAGGGTGTGTGCACTCACCAGAAAGGCAGAGAGAGACAGGGAGACAGAGAGACAGAAAGTGAGACATCATCCTCCCCCCCAGGGGGGAATGGCCATGCCGCAATCCCTTCTCTTCCATTCTCCTCTCGGGATCTTGGACATGTATGCACACATGCCCAGCGTGAGTTTAAGCCACCGGGCCCGGGATTTGAACCATTGTCAACTACATGGGAGTCCAACAAAGTAGCCATTACACTATCTACTGGTCCCCACATGTGTTCTTTATTATGTATAAAAATAACCTTTAAAAAGTCTTTTTAAAAAGTCTTCTTCAAAACTTTCTTCTTTCTGAAATAACAGGTGAGGGAAAGCAAATGAACTAGTTTTCCTCTGTTTGTAAACTATCCTGACAATACAAAATGCACATGTAGCACTGCCAGATGTTATCATTCCACAGGAAATGTTATGATCACTCTATCACGTGACAGTTAAGAATATTTGAGGTCAAAGTTTCAAAGTGCAGAACTGAACATGAAATAGGGGAAAACTCACATAGATGAAAACTGTCATTTTAGCATAAAAATAGACAATTTAGCAGGCAGATACTGTTCTAAGAATAAGTAAATATTTTAATATAGCAGCAGGTGTAATCTTTTAAAATGCCATACAGTTCAGTATTAAGAAAAGAAGCTTGGAATTCAATGTAATTTCAAAAAGCCCAACTGTTTTCTTATATTGCTTGAATTGCTGTAGTCAGATGGGGACCTCCTCAGAAATTGATGATGATATTGTCATATCCATCTCTGTCTGTATGATGCATAAGGTAAAAATGTTGTGACTATCAAGATCATTAATAATAATTTTCAGGTTATTGGAATGTGAGGAAGATTATGCAATTCAGCTTTGCCAGGATAGAAAATACGAAAAATAGAGATACAAAATTGAAATAAAAAGATATCCTATCAGATATTATTACTACAACAAAATGATATTCAGTTTGATTTGAAAGTATTAGGTGATAATAGAATTTGATTAATGTCATAAAATGGTCAACTTCCATTACCTGTCAGTGGAGGTAATAATGGTGCAAATAACTGAAATTTTAAAAATCATAACAGTTCTGATGGTAGGTATTCTACATATAGCCACCAGGGATTCATGGTTAAAGTGTGTGTGAGGAAAACTAGTCAGCAGTTTATAAAGTTGCACAATGCCATTTACTCAACCTTTCTTACAATAAGTTAATGAACAAAAAAAAAATACAAACACCCTTCTAGAATCCAGTGTTTTATTTGAAATTTGATGACTACTATATAGCTTTGGTAGATCTAGAAATAAAAAAATACATTTCAAGTATATGTGACTTATTTAAATCTGTTTATTTATTTTTCAATTCCTTGCCTCATTGTACACTAAATTTGAGGCACTACACTAAACAAAGCAATGTGTGATAAATGGTAAAAATGCAGTGAAAATAATTAAACTTTACTGCATAAAATATGAAGAAAAGTTAAAATTAATAGTGATAATACTAAGAATAGCTACTGTTTATGAGACGGCCTTCCTTGTACTAAGTAACATTTTATTACATCTGCATTCCATTATTTCACTATCCAGCAGCCATGTCGACTGTGCATGTCTCAACTTTGCAGATGAAGAGAGACTGAAGCCTAGTGAAGGTAAGTGTCATGTACCAACTTGATAGTCTCGCAAAAGCTAACACTGACATCTAACAGGATTTTCCTCCATTACTCTATATTCATTGTCTAGAGTACACAAATATTGTCCACAAAAATGATTTAAATTATCTTTTAAAGTGAATAAAATTAATCAGCTGGTGATAGCTGATTTAAATTTAAACTCAATTTCTAGCCTCCTTTCTTTCTCTTATACATATTATATATGTAAATATATAATATATGACATACATACATATATATGTGTGTGTGTGTGTCAAAGTATTCATTACCAAGTAATAATTTCAGAAAAAAAAGAAATGCATAAAATTTTAAAATGTTGAAAAAGACATGCTACTGGCATGGATAATATTTAATGCATTATTGTCATTTTCTATATCCTGTTATAAATTTAACAGAACTCTGATCTTTTGTAACAATATGAGGGGACTTCAAAAAAATTGTGGAGAGTTGAGACCTTCAGAAGATGATTCCTCATGGCTCCTGCTAACTAGTCATTGCAGGGGACAGGAAAAATGAAGATTTTCTACCTATAATTCAGCCTCCAGAAAACAAAGCTAGCGTGGTAGGGAGCCCCTCTGGCCTTCGATCTGTCTCTGTGCCTCTGTCTTTGTCCCTCTCTGCTTCTGTCCTCTCGTTTTTTTCTGTAATTTTTCCTTTTTACGTTTCTTTTTTTTTTAAGATAAAGTTTTTCTCTTGCTCCCAGCTCCACCTTTTGTTTTGTTAATAATCCTCTCTGGTCCTTCCGCCCAGGCAGGAGAGTTGAGGCCTTCAGAAGAGGATTCCTCATGGCTCCTGCTAACTAGTCATTTCGCATGGCATGCTAGCTGTTGTTTTTAAGAAAAACAATAATTACGATTTTTTTTGTCTTTTTTTTCTCTTTCTTTGTCATTGTTTCTCTCTCTCTCTTTCATTTTCTTTTTCTTTTTCTCTCTTCTCTTCAATATCCATTCAATGTGTTTCTAGATGGATCTAAGGGCACTGTATCTAAACATTGAAATACTATTAGGGTTAACATATTCCTCACCATCTACTGAATCTGCTACACCAGCAATCACAACAGAACGGCAAAGAGATTCCAGATCACCTCTTTCTGCTTGCTCCTGAACACTCAGATTGAACTTCAAGGATTTGAAAGAAAAACACCATCCTTCAGATGACAAGAAATCACCGCAGGACCACAAGAAATATGGAAAAGCAAGAAAATACTTCTCCTCCAAGAGAAAAGAAAAACTCCTCTTCATCCACAAGCAGTTCAATGCAAATCATGGAAATGTCTGATAAAGAATTTAGAACATTCATAATGGCGAAGCTAACAGAGATGGAAGAGAAGAGAGACAATGAACTGCTAAAGAGAAAGGAGAAAGAAGTTGACGAGTTCCAGGAGGTGAGGAAATTCTTGCAAGATCTAAAAGAGGA
>NW_006197892.1:206838-246635 GCF_000334495.1 Tupaia belangeri chinensis | reverse complement strand
TGAACTTACCATTGAAAGTAGTTAGATTATTTAAGAAATTGTGTGATCAATACAATGTGGGTGGAAAAGGAATAGAAGACAATTGTAGACACCAGAGACAGTGGGTGAAGAGGGTGGGAAAGGACAGAGGGTCAGAAAGAGGGGTAGAAAATTTTGGATAATAATATGCATGATTAAGTCACTATGCAATATATTCTAGATGGGAAATTACATTTTGTATGCTATGATGATGCTTTGGGAAAGAATGTAAATTAAGTTAAAAAAAAAAAAGAAAAGTTTTGGGAAAAAAAAATATCCATTTGATGACCTCAGTTAAGATATATAGCCCCAGCTAGGTGATACTTTATAGGATGCCTAAAGTTAGACTTGTGTTCATGGAAATGTATATATCAGCTGTGTTCGCTATGAAAACATTTAGATCAATTAAGATCTTTAATAATTCAATAAAATAATCGGGGGAAAACAGTTTAGAAAGTAAACATAGATACCAGAGACAGTGTGGGAAGATAGTGGGAGATGGCTGAGAGTAAGAGATAGGGAATTAAGGATCAGGGTGGGGGCAAAACATACAGGAAACAAGAAATGGAAAATTATTTGTCAATAATAATATGTATGTTGATGTGCTTGATTGAAACAATATACAGTGTACTCTGGATGGAAAATCTCATTTTGTATGTTGTAATGATGTACAGTGAATGAACATAAACAAATAAATTTAAATAAAGAAAGAAAGAAAGAAAAAATTGTGGATAAGGTACCAGTTTATTTTTGTTTAAAAAGGATTTAAAGTCCATTTTTAAAATAATGTTCATTTTCCATGAACTTTTAGAAGGGTTCTTATACAATGTGTAGGTTGTTTTAAGTTTTAAATGTGAATAATTTTAAAGGAAAGGAAGACAAATTAATTTAATAAATTGGCTTATTAGTTAATGCTTAAAAATATGTTCACAAATTTAGTGAGTGACAAAGTTAAATGAAAAGCTTATACAATAGGAATAAATTCTAATATTATCAATTATAATGAATCAGTTTCTTTTAGTGTAACATTTTAGTTTATTCAATGAAAAATAATGTCCTTTGCAAAAATTTATGTGCATACACTATATATGCATACACTAATTATTAGATAAAATTATTTACGTTTACGCTTGTGACAACTTTAGAATTTCCAAATAATTTCGTTTTTAGGATTTTTTTTAACCAACTGAGTTTTTTTTTTTTTCTCTCTTTTTGGAGAGGTTTTTGCTATAGGGCACGTGCACTCACCAGAAAGACAAAGAGAGACAGAGAGACAGAAAGCAAGAAATCACCCCCCAGGGGGGATGCCCACAGCGCAATCCCTTCTTCTCCATCCTCCTCTTGGGATCTTGAGCATGCATGCACACATGCCTGGCATGAGTTTAAACCACTGGGTCTGGGACTCGAACTGCAGTTGACTACATGGGAGTCCAGCTACATGGGGAACACAATTCTACTCAAATAAAGCAAACATTTTTATTGACCTTAGATTAGTTCACCCATTATGCTATGAATTCATAGGGAATAGGTTCCAGAACCCAGGCTCCTCTCCATTGGCTCTCACAAAGTGTGTTTCTCTGAGTGGAGCAGGTTGGCACTTCAGTTGAACCCACGAACCTTTTTCTTTGTCTTCCTTCTTTTTCTGATCATTTCCCTTCACACTTTTGGCTTCTTTCTTTTTCTGGTCATTTTTCTTCACACATTTTAGGAAGATATCTCTTCTCTTAAAATGTTTAATATGCTGGATACCCACATTAATTCTGTTGGCAAGAATCTTGCCCTTAACTTGTTTGTTTACAACAATGCCAACAGCATGCTGGGTAACATTGTAGACTCCTCTAGTTTTGCCATAGTAACATTTGTGGGGCATTCCTTTTTGAACAGTACCCATTCCCTTGATGTCTACAATATCACCTTTCTTGTACATTTGTATATATGTTGCGGAAGGGACCACTCCATGTTTTCTAGAAGGCCTAGAGAGCATATATCGGGTGCCTATCCTATTTCCCTTTGTATTTTGGTTAAGTACTGGAAGATGGTGGTTCTGGCCAAAAACTCCAAATAACTTCTTTAATTATTTGCCTACTCAATTCTAAGTTTTTAATGAAGGTAAATTTTAAATCAAATGATCAATGGTAATTGAGAGAATAGAAAATGAAGATTTTTCTTCCAGGCTTTTTTTTGCCATTGGCTAATTTTCTTGCTTGTTGTTTAACAGACTATGGTTATTTATAAAGTATTTGCTGAGATATACCAATAAATTATAAGCTTATAAATAGACAAGAGTGGCCATGCCACAATCCCTACTCTTTCATTCTTCTCTGGGGATTTGGGCACCCACACACATGCACCTGGTGTGACTTTCAAGCACTGGGTCTAGGACTCAAACTGTGGTTGGCTATGTGGGAATCCATCATCTTAACCACCACAGCACCTGCTGGCCCTCCTGTATCAAATCTTAATTCTAAAATTCCATCTCTCTTTCTCTCTCTCTCTCTCTCTCTCTATATATATATATATATATACACACACACATACACATTCATTTATATTTATGTACATGTTCATGTATATGAATATGTGCATATAAACATTATGTATACATATAAATGCATACATTTATAGTATATGTGTATATATTAATTCAAATTTTTAGATTACATAATTTAAATGATTAGGGGATTAACATTAATTTCCCTTGTAAACTAGTTCATTACTTTACTAAGTTGTTCTATCTGTACCTCTACTCATTTACGGCCCACACAAAATGAGACGATGTGTAATTCTTTCCAGCACTATGGAATAATTGATGAGGAGCCCTATGAAGCTAATTCATAAATACGATAATTTTTTTTGAGAAGTTTTTTCACTATAGGCCGCATGCACTCGCCAGACAGAGAGAGACAGAGAGACAGAAAGCGAGAAATCACCCCCCAGGGGGGATGGTCACGCCGCAATCCCTTCTCCTCCATTCTCCTCTCGGGATCTTGGGCACTCACCGACACGCGCCCAGCGTGTTTTAAGTCACCAGATCCAGGACGCGAACCGCGGTCGACTACGTGGGAGTCCAGCGACATAGCCATTACGCTAACTGCTGGTTCCCAATACAATAAATTGAGAATAGTATTGAAACCTAGACAGATATAGGCAGGAATTCTGATTCCATCACTTCATAGACAAAAACAAGTTATTCTACCTTTTTAACACTGTTTTCTTCTCTTTTATGTGGAGATAATACAACCTATACTATAGGTCTAGTGCGTGGATCAAATGAGTTATTGCTTATAAATGTGGTGTTTGGTACAAAATTATTTTTCTATGATAGCATAGCAAAAGTAGGAGTTGTAGTTAATCTAGGTAGTACTTAGCAATAAATAGTATAGAACAGGGTTAATCCAGATGCCAAACCAACACGGGAAGTCCTGGGAATGGAGGCTGAAGAGTCTATCAATTCCTTACTTCACAGATTTGGAGGAAAAAATAATTAAGTTGCACAAAGTCAACTGAGAGCATGAAGGACTAGGTAGATATTAGAAGTTTAAATAAATAAAAACAGGAGAATAGCAAGATCAGTGACATTAATGAGCAGTAAATAGTGAAGATAGTCAAAATTTTTGAAAATAGAATTTTTTAAAATTACTCATTTAACTTTATTTATTCATTCATTTATTTTAATTTGAGTAGAGAGAGACACAGAGAGACAGGAGGCGAAAGAAAGCAAGCCCTCAGGTTCAGGACTTGAATCTTGGCCGGTCATGTGATTGTATCCAACACCTTAACCACGATGCCATCTGCTGGCCTGGAAATAGAATAATTTACTCTGAGTTCCTGTTTATACATTCTTGTCATAAACTTTGACACAGAGGTATTCAGCATAACCAGAAAGAGATGTAGAACTGAAGGTCAAATGTCACAATTGCAGGAAAACAAAGGGTCACCAGAAGATTTTTATAACTTTTCCAAGAAGATAAGAAATTATATAAAGAAGGAATTATGTAATTTGGAGTCTGCTGAGTTATGACAACAATAAAATGCACAATCAAGTCATTTGTAGAACTATGAAGAGAACTGAAGTATTGAAATGTTTCAAGGCCCTCTTATTTAAAAAAAGAAACAAAACAAAAAAAGAGAATTAAGAAACCAAGTCAGGCACTTTTGAAATGTATTAAGTGAGTAGTTGAATTCTACTTCCAGATTGTCTTCTTCAGTACAAACCAGATTCTCTGTAATATTCAAAATTATGAACACTTAAAGGAAACCATTCCATGGGACCAGCAGTTAGCGTAATGGCTATGTCGCTGGACTCCCACGTAGTCTACCGCGGTTCGCGTCCCGGACCCGGTGGCTTAAACTCACGCCAGGCACGTGTGCGTGCGTGCCCAAGATCCCGAGAGGAAAATGGAGGAGAAGAGATTGCAGCATGGCCATCCCCTCTAGGGGTGATTTCTCGCTTTCTATCTCTCTGTCTCTCTCTGTCTGGCGAGTGCACATGCCCTATAGCAAAAAACCTCTCCAAAAAAAAGAAAGAAAAAAAAAAGGAAACCGTTTTATAAGGGGCTGAGTATCAATGATTTTCAAATACTCCCTATCTTGTATTGACTTTTCCATAGCTGATTTCATTGAGAAGCCAATTTTGAATAGTCCTTCCTTATTAAAATTGCCACTTACACCAAGTCTTCAATCTAGATACTAATAAAGTTTGAATTATGGTCATTCATAGATATCTCTCTATCTCTTTCCATGTCTTTGCATATCAAATACATTTGGAAATCTGCATTAGCTTCCCCCATTAACATACTTTTTTTGAGAAGCCGTGTATTTTGTTTACTGGATTATGCATCATTAAATTTCCGCTTTATTTATTAATATACTTTATAAACCAAAGAGCTTCTACCTATGGATAGCCTAGTCTTGATAGGCTATAAATCCATTTATCTGAATATCAAACTATTTAATGTATTATTATTATTATAAGAGAGATTTTTACTATAGCACTTGTGCATTCGCCAGAGAAATAGACAAAAACAGAGACGAAAAGTGAGAAATCATCCCTCAGGGAGGACAGACACACCACAATCCCTTCTCTTCCATTTTCCTCTTGGGATTTTGGACACGCATGCACATGTGCCTAGCATGAGTTTTAAGCAACTGGGTCCAGGACTTGAATCAGTTGACTATGTAAGAATCCAGCAATGTAACCATTGTGCCATCTCCTGGTCCCTACTCAATGTATTATTAATCCTTAGTATTATTTAATGGCAACAAGAAAATAAGCATTATTCAGGTTTATTATTATTTATGAGTTGACATGAAGTTTCATGGATAAAATGCCGAAAGTTCCTAGAGGGAAATCGAAGAGAAGGATGGCATGGCGTGGCTATTCCCTCTGGGGAGATGATTTCTCACTTTCTCTCCATCCCCTTCTGTCTCTCCTGTGAATATGCATGCCCTATAACTAAATACCTCTCAAAAAAAAAAAAAAAAGAAAGAAAGAAAACAAAAGAAAGCAAAAAGAAAAATAAAAACTCCAACCAGGGCAGAAAATTTGCCTTAGAAGTATGGTAGGTGGGAGATTTTCAGTGGAGGATGTCCAGCTGAGAGTCAATGAGATAAGTCAGTGAGTCCACACTTGATATAACTAATGAGATGAATCAGTGGGCTCAGCCACACTTGGTATATAGCCAATGAGATGAAAGCAATTAGTGGGGGGGATGAATCAGTGGGCTCAGCCACACTTGGTATATAGCCAATGAGATGAAAGCAATTAGCGGGCCCAGCAAATGAGCACTTAGTTAAGGAATTATAAGCCCCATGGAAAGCAATTACCAAGGCCCTTGACTCACGTTTTCTCTCTTGTGCGCAGACCACTCCAACAACACAGGAGCATACTTTCACTTTTACTTAATAAACAGTCCTTTGTTTTCACTATTTGTGTGTTTTGTTTAATTCTTTGTCTGAAGCACCAAGAACCTGGGTAGCCATCTCATGACATCTGTTTTAGTTCAATGATCTGCCTGAATATTAGATATTTAATTGCATTTGCTTTAGAATGTATGATACTATGTGAGGAAGAGTCAGCCATCAGTTTTTATTTTCATCAAAAAGTTTCATATGAAGTTTTGAGTAAGTTATAACACCTCTAAAGAAACCTTATATGTTTTTACAAGTATTATAGTGTATACATATTTGATTCTAAGTATTTAAAATTTTCTGTATTGTAACTTTGAAAAAAATACTTTCTCCATTTTAGCCTAGATGACAGCCACTATATTTTCTTGAGGCTAGCAGAAATGTAATATATATTTGACAAATTTTGCATTTAAACTGTAAGCTTGCATTTTAAAGTTTCTGGCTACTAGTTACAGGACCATTCATCTAAGCAAAGCACTCTCTACTGAGTTCAACAAAAATATCATGACCTTTTGTCAAGATCATATTGACACTCTATCAGAACTATCCTTTTCTCTAATTGCACACGAAATTATTTGCATCTAACTCAAATTTTAGTCACAAGAAAATTAGCTCTGGGTTTCCTTTGCATTCACTGAACTCAATTTTATGAATAGTGGTTATGCTGTGTTTTCTTTTTTTACCCAAAGAATTTTATTTATTTATTATTTTATTTATTTATTTATTTATTTATTTATTTATTTATTTATTTATTTATTTGAATTTGACCAGAGAGGGACACACAGAGAGAGAGAGGGAGAAAGTGAGAAAGAAAGCAGGAATCAAACCACTGTTGTCCATTTGAGAGTCTGGTGCCCTTAAGCACCACGCCTTCTGTCAGCCCTGAAGTTATGCTATTTTTCAGTCACCCAAGCACTCCCTCACTTCAAAATAAAATGATAGAAAAGAAAATGTCATTTTTCATTGGTTGTTAGACTGTATGTATTAAGCATCTCTGTGAGTTACTTTCTTACCCAGGTCCCATTTAAATGATACTCAAATTCCTATGGTCACTTAATGCTCACACAACTGGTTAGTTTCTGGAAATACAAAACTCAGCTACGGTGGCATTTTTCCTTTATAAAATCAGAGTGAGTTAGAAGGTATTATCTTTTGTAATTCGCATTAAGTGTTTCATAGAAGTGCCGTATTATTATGGAGCAAATTATCTTTGAGATATTTTGCAATTCAGCAATGTGAGTGAAGCACTTTTTTTATTACTAAGAAGTAGTCTGAGGAAATTGTGCATTATTTATTTTTAACCAAACATAACCTCTCTTCTGTCTTCCCGAAAAATGTATGCTCTAAGTTCTGCAGTGTAGGAGAATATATTTTTCTCAATATTTTCTTCAGTTATTTACCTCTGAAATTTATGGTAAAAAAGACCTGCAAATAATGGGAAAACAATAGGAAAGGAGTAAAATTACTTAGAGATCCTACAGTTAGAAAGAATATAAATATTTTTCTTAGACACTTAGTGAACGAAAAAAATTGTGTTCCTTCCTGTGATTACTTTGTTATTCCCCACAATTTCTAGTAAGTTCCTAAAACAAGCCCTTTGTGAAATTTTAAGCTAAATATTCTTCTTATATAACATTTGCTCTTTTCAAGCTAGGATTTTTACATTTTTTAAGTATGTTTCAGGTAGGGTTATGGAATATATAGAGAAATATATTAATTGCTTTCATACCACAGAGGAAGAACTTTGGTGGAAATATTTAATGCTATGTGGTTAGTGCAGCCCAGGTCAAATCCCTGATTGCCATACATAGAGTGCACTATAATATTTAATAAGGTGTAAAATACAAAAATAAACATAATAGCAGATAGCCTGCAATGGTTATGTCGCTGGACCCCCCCCCCAACCTAGTCAATCAGTTTGGGTCCCAGATCCAGTGGCTTAAAATTCACACTGGGCTCATGTACAGGTATGCCCAAGATCCCGAGAGGAAAAGGGAGAAGGGATTGCAGTATGGCCATCCCCCCTGGAGATGATTTGTCACTTTCTGTTTCTCTGTCTATCTCTGTCTCTCTGGTGAGTACATGAACCCTATAGCAAAAACCTATCTTAAACAAATAATAATAATCACTTTTTCCACTTTTGTTTCTGTAAAAATTATTTCCTGAATAGTTAATATATCTTTCATACTCCTTCAGGCAAGAGATCTAAAAGAAAGCTTTTACTTTTTCTGAATATAGGATGAGGTGAAAATATCTGATATGTAAGAATTTTAATTAATATTATCCAAAAATAACTGAATATTTTTACTGGTACTGACCTCAATAGAATATTGAAAATAGAATATTTTATCCTAAATTGATCAAAAAACAACTTTATGAAAAAGATCAACTTACAATTGAATACGGAAGTCTGAACAGAATCTGGACAGAACAGAATATTGCCTGGAGAAATGACATGCGTAAGGATATATTGCAAGGCAGTGAGAGCAATATAATAAATTTGTTTTCAAGGATATTACTGAGAAATTAACATTATTGAGTTAGGCTAGAATCAAATTATGAAGAAAGTGAAATGTCTCACTAAAAGTTTCGTAGAACCTTTCACCCCAGCTTTGTCGATGTAACTCATGAAAGTTGTTTCCAAAAGGACATGGGACTGAATAGGATTCAGAAAAGTCGAATGCTTCTGATGTGTCGAGGTTATAAAATGTAAAACTCGAGTATTGAGAACTCTATCCAGTCCCAAATTGCCTTATTTGTTTTGAAAATCATTCCAATATAGGATAAGAAAAATCCTGTAGAAATCTTTTGAAAATAAATTCTCTGTCGATATCAAATGGCCTCCAACCCCCAGACAAACAGTAGGAATCCTACTATAAATGTAGCTTAGCCATTCAAAGCTAATCCAGTTGTTTATCTTAACATTAGATTTGGGGAAATGGTAATTCCTTTTCTTGGATAATTACCTATGTTCTAGCTCACAGGAAAAATAGGCATTTATTTTAGCTTTCCCATAAAAAAATTCCACATTCTTTTATTGATTCATTATAGAGCAAAGCAAAAAGGATTACCCAAACAAAATGTTCAGAACAAGAAGAATTTCTGGTGAAACAGTTGATTTTGCTAAAATGCAGAAGTTCTATGACATTCAAAGTGTCAGATTCCTTGGGTGTATAAAAACCTAATGGTGCTTTTCCCTTGGAAATGCTGTAGGAAGCCCACAACCACTAACACTCACTATTTTGGTGCAAAAGCAAACTGTTCCAGTAAGCTCTCTAAAGGAAAACTCATTGTAAATTATTAAAATGATACATGGTGCAAAGTAAAAAAAAAAAAAAAAGTTTTGTAGAATCTTCTGTAGACTTTGAGAGTCATGCAAGATTTATAAGCAAAGTTGTGACATAGTAAATGTTGTATTTATGTTTTATAATGAAGAGTGTAACAAAAAAGGACAGCAGGTAAAATTGGACAACCCAAGAATTAATCACTCTTAAAAATGTATTGTTATATTTTTGTAGGGGAAGAGATATGAAAGGACAATGCTCTGAAACAATCACTTAAAATAAAGAATAATTATACACCTTCAGTTCCATTAATATGAGGAATGTGGGTGTAAAAATAATCCCCACTTAAGAAGATGACAGTGGGGGAGTATCTTCATGATAGAGACAGTTTTCAGGTAAGGCAAAAATGGTAAGAGAATTTTGGAAGTTGAAGATAAAGACATTTTCAAAAGAGCACATATTAGAGAGAGTACATAGAAAGATTTAGAAAGATGAAAGTGTTGGAAGACTATATATTAGAGAATACTAAATGACATATTTTCTTAAAGAAAGATTTAATGCTTGCTGACTTGTTTTGTGAGATCAGCACAATGCTGAAGCCAAAGCTTGTTAAATATGATCCAAGAAAAAAACTGAAGATGAATATTTCTTTTTTTTTTTTTTTTTTTTGGTGGAGAGGTTTTTACTATAGGGCGAGTCTGCTCGCCAGACAGACAGAGAGACCGAGAGATAGAAAGCGAGAAATCACTCCCCAGGGGGGATGGTCACGCCGCAATCCCTTCTCCTCCATTCTCCTCTCAGGATCTTGGGCACGCACGCACACACGCCCGGCGTGAGTTTTAAGCCACCGGGTCCGTACACGAACCACTGTCGACTACGTGGGAATCCAGCGACATAGCCATTACGCTAACTGCTGGTCCCAAGATGAATATTTCTTATAATATTGATGGGAAATTCCTGAAAAATACTTTTATCAAGTCAAATACAATAAAAATGTATATATAAAAGTTTATATATCATGACAAAGTGATTGGTAACATGAAAAGATGAACATAATCATCACATTTACAGAATAAAAAAATTAAAATGTGATCATCACAGTAGATGTAAAAAAAAAAGCATTGACAGAATTTAACACCTACTCATGATAAAACTCTCAGCAAACTAGAAATAGAAGGACATACCCTTATTCTTATAAACAATAACTGCAAAAAAATCTATAACTAATGTCATATAAAATGTTAACTGTAATGCTTTGTCTCCAAAATTAAGACAAAGACATTTACTTTTACTAATTATATTTAATGTTGTGCTGAAAGTGAGTGTAATAGAAAAGATTGTAACAAAAAATTTTAAAAAGTCATGGCCAGCAAGTGGCTTGGTGATTAAGGCATTGGACCCCTACATGGTCAACCACGGTTCGAGTACCAGACCTAGTAGCTTCTTTTCTCACTTTTCCTCTCTCTCTCCCTGGTGAGTGCATGTACCCTATAGAAATATTTAAAATAATAATAATAAATAAAATAAAATAAATAATTCTTTAAATGAATAAATAATGTGCTTATTCACAGAAGCTATTATTAGGTAAGTAGAAAATCCAAAATAATATACCAAAGAATTTTTAGAACAAATAAGAAAATTTAGCAAGTTTTTGGTTTACTAAATCAATACACCCAAATTAATTTTATTACTCTATAACCACAAAAGTTTATTGGAAATAGACATTTTATAACCAGACCATTTATAAGACTTTAAGAAAATGAAGCTTCAAGTTTAATAAAGTGGTTCCTGAGGAAATTAAAGAAGATAAATAAATGGAAAAACATAAGATGTAGAAAATTCAATATTATTAATGTTAAAATTTTTAATTTTTTTAATTGCCAAAAGGAAAGTATGCTCACCAGAATAAGACAGAGACAAAAATAAAGGACAGAGGTAATACACTTCCCAGTGGGGCATGGTCACGCCATAATGCCTTCTCTTTTACGTCTCCATCCACTGGGATTTTGCACATGTACACACTTACGTAGGTGGTTTTGTTTTTGTTTTTTTTTTTTGGAGAGATTTTCACTGTAGGGCGCGTGCGCTCGCCAGACAGACAGAGAGAGACATAGAGACAGAAAGCGAGAAATCACCTCCCAGGGGGATGGTCACGCCGCAATCCCTTCTCCATTCTCCTCTCGGGATCTTGGGCACGCACGCACACGCGCCCGGCGTGAGTTTTAAGCCACCGGGTCCGGGACACGAACCGCGGTCGACTACGTGGGAGTCCAGCGACATAGCCATTACGCTAACTGCTGGTTCCCCTTAGGTGTGTTTTTTAAAGTCACTGGGACTGGGATTTGAATCCTGATCACTCATGTGGAATCTTGCTCCCTTAACCACTAGACTGTGGGCTGGACAAATTTTACAAATTTTGGTGGAAATTGACAAGCTGCCAGACTGAATTCTAAATTTTCTTGGAAATGCAAAGAAACTAGAATAACTAAGATAATCTTAAAGAGCAGTGACAATTTGAGAGAATAATAGTTCAAGAATTATTTATTGTCAAAGCATCCTACCAAAACAGACAGATGGTGCAATGTTGCAATGCTGGGCAAATAGATCAACAGAACAGACTGGAGAGTTCAGAAAAAAGAACTACATAAATACAGTGCCATGGCTTATGTCAAAGATTCCATCAATTTTGTGGAATAAAGGACTATTTTCAATAAAAGCATTGGAACATATACTATAGAAAAACTTTGACCTAAAGGAGAAAGGTAAAGCACTAAAAATTAGGAAAAGGGCTTCATAACTTCGAGGTGAGCAACTAGTTCTTATATAAGATATTAAAACCATAGTGCTAGGGCCAGCAGATGATGCAGTAATTACATTGCTAGACTCCCACATGATTGACCAAGGTTCCAGACCTAATGATTTGAAAATGACACTGGGCGTGTGCGCAGCACCCAAGGAGGAAAAGGGATTTCAGTGTGGCTATTCCCCACTAGGAGGTGATTTCTCACTTCCCCTCTCACTGTCTCCATCTCTGTCTCTCTCTCTCTCTCTCTCTGGCAAGCACACATACCCTAAGGCAAAATCCTCTTAAAAATAATAATGCTAAAGAGAAAGTTATTAAATGGTCTTTATTAAAATCTGACCCCTCAGCTGGGATCAGCAGATGGCATAATGGTATTGTCATTGGACTCCCATGTTGTTGACTGCAGTTTGAGTCTCAGACCCAGTGGCTTAAACTCACTCCAGGCCCATGTGCATGTGTGCCCAAGATTCTGAGAGGAGAATGGAGGAGAAGGGATTTCGGCATGGCCATCCTCCCTGGGGGGTGATTTCTTGCTTCCTGTCTGTCTCTCTGTCTGTCTGGCGAGAGCACATGCCCTATAGCAAAAACACATTTTCCAAAGATCAGGAATAATAAAAGGATACCTGTTCTTGCCATTTCTCTTCAATATTGTACTAGAGAGTCTAACCAGAAAATATAGACAAAAGGAAACAAACAACAGGTCTACATTGGCAAGCAAGAAGCAAAACTATCACAATTCACAGATGCAAAGACCGTGTATACAGAAAATCCAAAGCAATTCACAAAAACACTGTGAGAACTAATAAATAAATTGATCAAATTGAGGTGACATAACTTAATATTCAAAAATCAGTTGCATTTTATACACTTGCAATAAGCAATCTAAAGTAAATTTAAAAAATAAATTATAATTAAAGAGAGAAAAATAATTTTGTTAAAAGAAGTATAAAATTATAGCTCTGAAATCTACAGAACTAAATTAGAGAACTTGCAGAGCACTTCAATTTTAAACTTACTACCATGTAAGAGTAATCAAAAGTATGGTAATACCTCAAAATAGATATAAAGATCAATGGAATCGAATAATGAATCTAATAAGCTCAGATTTCTATGGTGAACATTATTTACAAGGGTGTCAAGAGTCTTTTCAATAAACAGAACTGGGCAACTGAATAGTGTATGAAGAAGAAAAAATTAAGACCTTAATTTACAATAAATAAAAATTAACTCTAAATAAATTAGATATCTAAAGGTAAGTCCTAAAACAATAATATTCTCAGAGAAAAATCTGTGTAAATTTTTATGATCTTAGATTTTGCCATGGATTCTTAGATATGAGAGCAAAAGCATAAGCAACACTATTAAAAAAAAGATAAATTGAATTTCATTTAAAAAGTTGTTTTAGTTTTTAAATAGAGACTTTATAGGACACTAAGACAGAATAGGAGAAAAATATTTGCAAACCCAGACTGCTTTTGTAAGCCAGTGAGGGTAGTAACACTATTAATGTTTTACTTGAAATTTCTTAAACAAGTTACTGCATTTTTCATAGCTGGCCTTCAACACAGACTCTCATAAGCCCTGCCTCATATTTACAATACTGTAAAATCATCTCCTTCACAATATCAAGTCTAATCTATATGGAATGTCATAGAAATCTTGACATTCTGCCTCATATTTACAATACTGTAAAATCATCTCCCTCACAATATCAAGTCTGATCTATATGGAATGTCATAGAAATCTTAGTGTGTGACTTACAAGATTAAGTTACTATAAGTAAAGCCATTTCATCGTCGGTCATCAAAACCACCCCCAGGTTGGGTTATTCCAAGAAGAACCCACATTAATTTTTTTAAGGAATTTTAAGGCATGGGTACTTGCCAGAAAGACAGAGAGAGAGAGATAGAGAGAAAACAAGAAATCACTCCCCAGGGAGGATGACCACACCACAATCCCTTCTCCTCCATTCTCCTCTTGGGATCTTGGGGGAATGTACGCAGACACACCCAGGATGTATTTTAAGTCACTGCTGCTGGGACTCAAACTGCAGTTGACTAAATAAGAGTCTAGCGTCATAATCATTATGCCATCTACTGGCCCCAGAACCCACATTACTAAGCACATAGTCTTAGCCATGACTAAGATTCATCGAAGAAGATGATACAAAGCTAAATTAGTAAGGGGAAATGTGTATGGGGTAAGTCTTGAAGGAAATAAGATGCATGATTTCAAGTTCTCTCTAGTAAGATCACAGAGGACACACTTAACCCCTCCCGCAATGTGTTGTGAAATGTGTGTGTCAGCTAGAAGAAAAGCATTCAGACATTCATTGCCTAAAGACTTTATTGTCAGTTGGTAACAGAGGCTCTCCTAGTGCCACAATTCCAGACACCTAGAGGGTAAGCAGATGTTCAGTATTAACCATACTGCTTACACAAAATGATACTTTGTAACCAAATCCTAACACTGAGATATTGTATTGGTTTGAGTTATCCATCCTGACAATAGAGGGTAAATTGCATTGCCAATATTGCACATCCAACATACAGGGGAGAAGGAGCAACAAGTCTGGAATATAAACATGCCCCAGGACAATTTTCAGTTCTTACTGAGGTTGGTGTAGATAAAAGGATACATGGTCTAGTTGGTGCTTATAGATTATAGTTCATCTTTACTGCAATGCTTTTTCTATACTTTCCTCCTGACTACTAGTTCTACTGACCTTTGCCAACTTCAAGGACACCATCCCACCTTTCTATGAATGGCCATCAGCTTCTAAGATCGTATAAAATCTAATCCTGATAGTAATTATTTTGTTCATGCGATTTATTCCAGTTTTGTTTCACTTTTAGATCCTTAACAGAGAAAGAGCAATAGAAAAAATGGAGGTAGGAGGAAAAGAAGGAGGAAGAATGGAGAAAGGCAGAGAGAGAAGAAAGAAGACAGCAAAGGAAGGAAGGAAGAATGGGAAGAAGGAAGAAAATAAAGAAGGAAGGATGTAATTCCAATTACTAAGTATGAAAAAGAGTAGTAATAGGAAAAATCGTAATGCATTTGTAAAACATCAGCTATATGGCAGAAAGTGTGTTTGATTAAAAGTTTTCAGTGGATGGCCCGGTTGTGGGGACATAGGCACTAAGGGTGCTGCTGTGCAAAGCCTGGGGTCTATATGGGAAGGCTACAGGTTAGCATCCTGGATCTACCTGAATATACTGTGTGTGACCGCAAGCTTGTCCAAAATGCTGTCTGGCTGGAAGGGAGAGGTAGGATGACAGAAGGAGGACCCTGGACCTGTCTCTTTTTCTCTCTTAGGGAAAAAATAAATAAACTTTTAAAAAGTTTTCAATAGATTGTCAAATTAATCAATTTAGTCATGAAATACATTTACTGTGTACTTGATGCTCTATAATGTTTTAACTGGACTTGCACGCTTAAATCTTACATCTGTGAAGTAGGTACAATGATTTCCTCTATTTTATAGGTAATCGAACTGTAGAACAGAACAGTTTTTTAGATTGTTCTGATCACAGAATTAGTAACTGACAGGTCTCAGATTCAAACCCAGGAAGAATAGTTGTAGATCTCAGACTTTTAAATAGCTATTCTTCATGTCTACCATCAAAATTGCAACATTGCAAATGATATAACAAGGCTCAAAACTCAAGTAACTCTCTAAAAAACACATTATAAGTAAGGGCTGAGCTGGAATTCACCCCAGATCTGCTGATGCCAATATTTTTTACCAAAATCAAATAATGAACTATATGACAATTAGATCACTATGTGTGTAAACATGCAATACATAACTAAAGTTGCATCCAATGTTTCTGTCATTATTGGGTCATTGGAACCATGATTTTTCCCAAGTTCTTTCATACTTTTTTGATGCATTTTTGCAACAAAACAGAAAAATAAAAGTTGACTTTCCAACAACCCAATGGTTTAATATTCAGTTTAACACCAATTAAAAGTGTATGAAACTTAATGGAGCAGATTGTCAACACATTTTAGAAGAACTCTGAAGGTGAGGAAATTAGAAGAAATCTGCAAAAAAATAAAATAAAATTAGTTAATAAAAATGTAGACTAACCATGGAATTAACAAATAAACCCAAATGTTATGGGTTTTTAAAGACAAGGAAAAAAAAGGATCAGCCTTTCTAGGTTAATGAAAACAAACAAACAAACAAAAAAGATAACAAATATATAATATTTAAAATGACAAAGGAAATATAAAGACAGTTTTAAAATATTCTTGGGATATACTCTGTTAATATACTTGCAAGCCTCAATGAGATAAAGATTTCATTACAGAATGTAAAAACTTTAAAAGAAAATTGTAAAACTAAAAAAAAAAATAAATTTTCAAACTTTATTTTGAAACAAAATTAAGTTTACAATTTCAGAAAAATAAAATGTGCCATCTGCATGGGTAATAATGTGGGGACTAGTTAGATATTTCTACATTTTTATATTGCACTACTCGGGGAAAAGTTTATGTAGTTATTCTAAAATATTGTCTCTGGTACTTACAATGATTAAGCTTTAGTTAAGAAAGGAATTACCGAAGAGTAAAACAGGCATAGACTGGATAGCAAGGGATCCGTATCCTTATTTCCATGACCTTCAGCAGTTCATCTCCACTGGCCTCAGTTCATCAGCTATGAAATAAAGAGGAAGGACCCGTGGTGTCTAAGAGTGTTTCCTGATGTATAATTACATGGAACATAAGCTTTCTCTTTTTAAGATAAATACTCAAACTTCATTGCTAAAATGACATATGCCTTTGAGGCATGATTTCGCTTTTACTTTATCATTATCCTTCATATAGAAAGGAAGTTTATTTATTTATTTTTTTACAGTAAATGTTTCCTTTATATGTATTTCACTCTTTTAAAAGTATGAAAGAACTTGGGAAAAATCACGGTAATATTTTAAAACAAATATTTAAGTGTTCAGATTGCCCCATCTCTCCAAATCACTGTTTTGGCATGGTACAGAAGGCATACTTTGTCACGCAAATTATACTGTGCTGTGGTTACGCAGGATCACACTCTATGCATCGTGCTGCATGAGCAGTGTGGCCACTGAGGCATGATAAGGAGGGAAATTGCCTCAGTATTTGTTTATCCTAAGCTTTTAAATTTGAACTACCTTTTTCTATGTAAGAATTCCTAGAAATGAATCAATTCTAGTAGATAGAGTCATAATTCTGAGAAGTACATTCACAGTTATTTCTCCTATTATGGCAGAGTTAGAGGTAAGGCACAGAAAGATGAAGAGGTGTACTTGAGGTTATCCTGTTAGAGCCAGAACTTAATGCCTGGGCTTCATCCTCACTCATCAGTGACCTCAACTGGTCCTTTGCCTGGTCAGACCTCCACTGCCATGAGTGTACCTTACACAACATGTTAATGTTAGCCTTCCACATTAAATGTTGTTAACATTTTAAAAATCATAGTAGGATACCAATTAATAAATATCAAAAAAACCGATGGAGTTAGAAGATGAACATTTTTGCAATTATTATGATAATAATTTATATAAGTAAGAATTACCAGAGGATGTTAATATTAGTAGATGAAAAGTTAATGAGGAATGGATAATCAGATAACATAAATATCACCCTACAAATCATCTATTAATAGAAAAGAGGAAAATAGTAACTGTAGAGTGGAGACTCTCCTTAACCAAATGATCATGATTAACATCACGGAGACTAGCAGATAGCATGTGGGTTACGCTGCTAAACTCCCACAAAGTTGACCACGATTCAAGTCCTGGAACTGGTGGTTTAAAATTCATGCCAGGCATGTGCGCAATTTCTTAGAGGAGAATAGAGAAGGAATTGCAGTGTGATCATTCCCCCTGGGGGATGATTTCTTGTTTTCTGTCGGTCTCCCCATTGAGCACGCACACCATACAGCAGAAATGTCTCTTTAAAAAATTAACATCATGAATATTCCTTCTAAGACATTTTTTGTGTGTAAAAAAAGTGTATAACCTAAATCTAGTTATGAGGAAATATCAGACAAATAAAATTCAAGGGTATTCTGCAAAGCTGGCCTTAATTTAAAAAATTACCATTGTCTTAGAAGACAAAGGCTAGAAGGGGTCACAGCTGACAGACACTACAGAGGAAGGACTCTTCAGTAGCTTGGAGATATTGGATTGGATCGTATATAAAGAAACATCCTACATATTAACATCGACATTAAATTTTCTGATTTTGATAATTACATAAGAAAGCATAGAAAAGTTCATAGGAATGTGCATGTGTGTGTTGAAAAAGAATGCACACAAAATCAAAATATAAATATTAATAACTGGTGAATCATAATAAATATGAACATTCAGTGCAAACCTTGAAATTTTATTATAGTTTAAAATTATTTCAAAATAAAATAAAATAACCAAATCTCTCAAATTGAAGTGGCACTGTACTCTTTCTATGACAAAACCTTCAGCAGTTCATCTCCACTGGCCTCAGTTCATCAGCTATGAAATAAAGAGGAAGGACCCGTGGTGTCTAAGAGTGTTTCCTGATGTATAATTACATGGAACATAAGCTTTCTCTTTTTAAGATAAATACTCAAACTTCATTGCTAAAATGACATATGCCTTTGAGGCATGATTTCGCTTTTACTTTATCATTATCCTTCATATAGAAAGGAAGTTTATTTATTTATTTTTTTACAGTAAATGTTTCCTTTATATGTATTTCACTCTTTTAAAAGTATGAAAGAACTTGGGAAAAATCACGGTAATATTTTAAAACAAATATTTAAGTGTTCAGATTGCCCCATCTCTCCAAATCACTGTTTTGGCATGGTACAGAAGGCATACTTTGTCACGCAAATTATACTGTGCTGTGGTTACGCAGGATCACACTCTATGCATCGTGCTGCATGAGCAGTGTGGCCACTGAGGCATGATAAGGAGGGAAATTGCCTCAGTATTTGTTTATCCTAAGCTTTTAAATTTGAACTACCTTTTTCTATGTAAGAATTCCTAGAAATGAATCAATTCTAGTAGATAGAGTCATAATTCTGAGAAGTACATTCACAGTTATTTCTCCTATTATGGCAGAGTTAGAGGTAAGGCACAGAAAGATGAAGAGGTGTACTTGAGGTTATCCTGTTAGAGCCAGAACTTAATGCCTGGGCTTCATCCTCACTCATCAGTGACCTCAACTGGTCCTTTGCCTGGTCAGACCTCCACTGCCATGAGTGTACCTTACACAACATGTTAATGTTAGCCTTCCACATTAAATGTTGTTAACATTTTAAAAATCATAGTAGGATACCAATTAATAAATATCAAAAAAACCGATGGAGTTAGAAGATGAACATTTTTGCAATTATTATGATAATAATTTATATAAGTAAGAATTACCAGAGGATGTTAATATTAGTAGATGAAAAGTTAATGAGGAATGGATAATCAGATAACATAAATATCACCCTACAAATCATCTATTAATAGAAAAGAGGAAAATAGTAACTGTAGAGTGGAGACTCTCCTTAACCAAATGATCATGATTAACATCACGGAGACTAGCAGATAGCATGTGGGTTACGCTGCTAAACTCCCACAAAGTTGACCACGATTCAAGTCCTGGAACTGGTGGTTTAAAATTCATGCCAGGCATGTGCGCAATTTCTTAGAGGAGAATAGAGAAGGAATTGCAGTGTGATCATTCCCCCTGGGGGATGATTTCTTGTTTTCTGTCGGTCTCCCCATTGAGCACGCACACCATACAGCAGAAATGTCTCTTTAAAAAATTAACATCATGAATATTCCTTCTAAGACATTTTTTGTGTGTAAAAAAAGTGTATAACCTAAATCTAGTTATGAGGAAATATCAGACAAATAAAATTCAAGGGTATTCTGCAAAGCTGGCCTTAATTTAAAAAATTACCATTGTCTTAGAAGACAAAGGCTAGAAGGGGTCACAGCTGACAGACACTACAGAGGAAGGACTCTTCAGTAGCTTGGAGATATTGGATTGGATCGTATATAAAGAAACATCCTACATATTAACATCGACATTAAATTTTCTGATTTTGATAATTACATAAGAAAGCATAGAAAAGTTCATAGGAATGTGCATGTGTGTGTTGAAAAAGAATGCACACAAAATCAAAATATAAATATTAATAACTGGTGAATCATAATAAATATGAACATTCAGTGCAAACCTTGAAATTTTATTATAGTTTAAAATTATTTCAAAATAAAATAAAATAACCAAATCTCTCAAATTGAAGTGGCACTGTACTCTTTCTATGACAAACAACATCTTACAAAAATGTATAAAGAGAACATTATTGAATTCCCCCTTGCTGGTCTGCTGCATTTTCTCCTGTGATAGCAAATCTAAGCAGAAAACTTGCATCATTCCACACCTTAATACATGAAGATCCAAATATATACTTTTTTTTTTGTTAATCTCACAGTCAAACTTTACTTCATTGTCCCTACCCGCAGGACAGTAAAACAGATTTCCTGAGGGAAGGAGTGAGAGACTGGACAGTGCAGCTTGGAGATGATGCAGTGTTACAACACGGAGACGATACGGTGTTACAACTCTTCAGGGTCATCTAGAGAGGACGCGGTGTTACAACTCTTCAGGGTCTTCAGGGTCATCTGACGATTGTGGGCCAGGAATCGTGGTTATATACATGTTGGTGGGCAGTGATTGGTTGAATGAAGGATTATAATAGGTGGATTATGATTGGTTGCTTTGTGGACCAATCATGAGGTGCCAGATATGCAAATCTGAGGGATTCTAAACTCACCGACTTGCTATGGGAAGTGGTCAATCAGAGTGTGGTTTTAAAGGTGAGGTTTTTGAAGGGGAGCCAATTATGGCCTTTGGCGTTGTGTAATTGTTTGCTCGCTGAGAAATCGAAACTTAGAGGTTTCTTTTAAATGGCTATAGGTATAAGACTCATAAAATGGCCTCGGTGGACTTGCTGATGTGCAGTTTCCCACGCTTCATAAACTATTGAAACCAAAGCTTTAGAGATAAAAATTGGTCATAGGGCTTTTGAAAATATTTTCTTATGAGATTAAAAATTGTTTCGATATTTGAGTTACCTATGCTCTCTACCAATACAGGATCTGTGTGCTGTCTGCATGATAGAGACAGAAAGAGAGAGAAGAATGCGCAATAGGATCTCTTCACACTGGGATCCCCATTCTCTGGACATTCAGCTGAGAGAACTGGGGGCATGTACTCATGCGCAGGGCCTGTGTGAAGGTGACCTGGGGATCTGGTTTCTAGCACTGCAGTTCGGTTTACTACTGACTGCACCATGAGACTGGGTCTTCTTAGATTAAGTTTTAAATCGTAATACTTCTCAAGCTCTTTGTGGTGGAAGACAAGTTATTGTTTTTGTCCTTAATTTTTAAAAATTTTTATTTATATTTAATTATATATTTATATATATAGCATGAAAAATTTTTTCCAAGAGTGAATATAGTGTATGTTAGTCCAAACACATTACCATATGCATTATCATTAACAGATAACTTCATTTTTTGTCTGTGTAATATTTTCTCCCTGATTCCTTCCCTCCCTTGCCTCACTACCCATCCCCTTCTTTATTGACTCTTAATTGTTTAAGTTTTCAGTTTATCACCAACCAACACATGCTATCCATTCTACATGTGATTCAGCACATGCGTACAATTATATCTGAGCTCATTGATAACAAAAAGATCCCTCTGGGTATGGCCACAATGTTTCTCAAGGCTCTCAACTTCTGTCCTTTTCTCTTGTTGACTCTTAGAAACTTGTGGCCTAGCACTGGAGCTTCAATCATACTGGCTGTCAAAGACTAAAATGAATGATTAAATGGAAATATTTGTTAACTTACACATTATCTGCTTACTTCAAAATATTTGGCTGCTTCCTAGCCTCCTTCTCCTCATTACCTTCAAACTACTCCCTCAGCCATATTCTCCCTTCACTCACATAATATGGAACTAAACTGTTGTGTTGAAAGTGGAAAATGGCAAGATAATATAGAAAATCTGAGTAGAAAACAGTAATAGTAAATATCCAGCCATGAAAATTCTATCCCATATCAATTCCTGCCTACTGATTATAGAGTCGTGTATATAAGGTGGTTGATGTTCTTTGGCTAGATATATAAACAATGCACCATCCATAAGCTAAAAATATTTAACAATTAATTCATATAATTGATTTGTCAGGGCTATAGGGACCAAGGATAACTGAAAGAGATTCTTGTCTGCCAGCTTTTATATTTGGCTTTTAGAGTTAGTTTATTTATTTTTTTCACTTTTAATAGAAACTGATTCTCTCTGTAAGATACTCATATGACAAAGACACTCCAGGGGAAAATAGAGAAAGTGAAATGTTGAAGCGTTACAGGACATTAGCCTTTCTCAATAATAGTTGTAAAATCTAGCTGTGCAAAATAAGCAGGCTTAAGCTGTGATATCTTTGGTATATATATTATTTTTACCCTCTTTTGGAGTTTAACACCTTGTATACATCCTAGTTTATTAAGAATTTCTGGCATATGCTGATTGAATATTTGTATTAAATAACATATATTAACTCAATTCTATAGCAGATAGGGACCTAAGCAAAAATTTTCCCTGATTGTTTGTTACCCAAAACCCTAATTGTGTTGAGATACTGTACTCTCAGAGAACTGTAAATTAATCTTAGGAATCTTACATTAATTCTTACTTTAGTGTGGGTATATGAGCTAGTTATAGCTAAGGAGATATAAGAAAAGGGGAAAAAGTGTTTTAGGGGTTTCTGAGACAGATTTACTAACTTTCTTTTTTTTTAGAATTATTTTTTAAAATTTATTCATTTATTTATTTTAATTTGACCAAAGAGATACACACAGAGAGAGAGGGAAGGTGAGAAAGCAAGCCACCAGGTCCAGGACTCAAACTGGTCGGCCACGTGGAGTGTCCAGCACCTTAACCACCATGCCACCTGCTGGTCCCAAGATTTACTAACTTTCTTTTTTTTTAGAATTATTTTTTAAAATTTATTCATTTATTTATTTTAATTTGACCAAAGAGATACACACAGAGAGAGAGGGAAGGTGAGAAAGCAAGCCACCAGGTCCAGGACTCAAACTGGTCGGCCACGTGGAGTGTCCAGCACCTTAACCACCATGCCACCTGCTGGTCCCAAGATTTACTAACTTTCAAAAAGAAAAACTTGGGGCCATCTTCCAGTAACAACCAAAATGACAAAGAGAAAGAAAAGAGGCACCTGATATATGCTCTCTAGGCCTTTTAGAAAAACATATGTTGGTTCCTTTGGCAACATACGTGCAAATCTACAAGAAAGGTGATATTGTAGACATCAAGGGAATGGGTACTGTTCAAAAAGGAATACCCCACAAATGTTACCATGGCAAAACTAGAAGAGTCTACAATGTTACCCAGCATGTTGCTGGCATTGTTGTGAACAAACAATTTAAGGGCAAGATTCTTGCCAAGAGAATTAATGTGCGTATTGAGCATATTAAGCATTCTAAGATCAGAGATATCTTCCTAAAACGTGTAAAGGAAAATGACCAGAAAAAGAAGGAAGCGAAAGAGAAAGGTACCTGGGTTCAACTAAAGTGCCAGCCCGCTCCACCCAGAGAAGCACACTTTGTGCGAACCAAAGGAAAGGAGCCTGTGCTACTGGAACCTATTCCCTATGAATTCATGGCATGATGGGTGTTAAAAATAAACTAATCTATGGTCTATTAAAAAAGAAAAAAAAGAAAGAAAAACTTGGGACCAGCAGATGATGTAATGCTGTGTGTGCGCGCCAGCCCAAAATCCTGAAAGGAGAATGGAGGAGAAGGGATTGTGGCATGGCCACCACTGGGAAGGAGGGATAGGAGGGTTGATTTCTCACTTTCTGTCTCTCTGGTGAGTACACGTGCCTTACAGCAAACATCTCTAAAGAGAGAGAGAGAGAGCTCATGAGAATAAGAATTAAAGTATAAACTCAGGAAAGCTGGATGCCGATCTAGCATAAATCGTGTCATCTTGTGAGGCTGGTGCCCTTGAGAAGGTTCCTTGTCTATGCCCAGAGACGTCTCTGAGGATATCAGACACATGTTTGCCCATGACCTGGAGCTGGTTGGAGCTGAGGGTGGACTTTAGCATCAGGACTTTCTTGGGGAAACTATTTTTATGTCTCTGTTTCTATCTCTCTTGCTCAGAGAAGAAACAAATAAATTTGTTTTAAAGCATGAGGTTTCTTTAGTGTCAAAAAGTTAAAATATTTTGGGACCAGCAGTTAGCGTAATGGCTGTGTCGCTGGACTCCCACGTAGTTGACTGCGGTTCGAGTCCCAGACCCAGTGGCTTAAACTGATGCCGGGCGCATGTGCATGCATGCCCAAGATCTCGGGAGGAGAATGGAGGAGAAGGGATTGCAGCGTGGCCATCCCCCCTGGGTGGTGATTTCTCGCTTTCTGTCTCTCCGTCTCTCTCTGTCTGTCTGGCAAGTGCACGCACCCTACAGCAAAAACTTCTCCAAAAAAAAAAAGTTAAAATATTTGCATAGTTTTTTTACAATATGCATTTTCCATAAATATAATCCATAACATCTAAAGATGTTGCTTAGAATTGGGAGTACATGTTAATAAATAATTTAGAACATCACCAATTAGGAATTTTGGCTATAATTGCAGAGTATAAAATGCCAGAGTGGCTAAAAAGTTGGCATTGTAACTAGTTTCTTAAAAAGAGCATATCCTTTTTTAAATGTGTAACACCAAAGAGCATTAAACAGATGTGGTATAAAATGTAGTTTTTAAATGAGATTCCTCCCAGTTAATTAGAATCATGGAATGTTGCCAGGAAAAGATAGTTTCCCTGGTCTTAAAACTCTTAGAGAAAAATCTCATATTTCAGAGAAGCTCACTAGCAAAATGTAATCACATTGTTAATTAACAGAAATATACTTCAATATGTGTATAGTTTCAAAGTGATACAACTTGGAATGCACAACTGTGTATTTTTCAGTAAAGACAAGTGGCAAGCAATATTTGAAAGTGTGCAAGCATTAGCTTATTGCCCATAAGCTCCTTTTTAGATTATCATCCAAAGCAAGTGTCAGACAAAACTTCACTACCTATAGAGGCATTATGTGACAAAGCAAGGAACAACCAATATTACAGTCCCTTGTCTTAGCTCAGGTACCTCAAGCCTCAGTCTTCTGGAGCTCCAAAATACCATGTATGGAAGACTGACCTGAAGCAAATACCACAGCATTCCAGAAGCAAGCCTGGGTCTGCCATTCATCAGCCATTCATTAGGTTAAGCTAAATAATGTGGGAGAGGCTACAGGATTCACATGGTTTATGTATTCCAAGTTAGGGAGGATCTATAAACATTTTAAGCTAATTACCACATCTTGAACGTTACTAATTATACAGATTGTTGTGCCCCTGTCGGGAAATTCCCAAGACCACCAAGGAGCCAATTCCGATGCAAGAACACAGGGTCGTTTTAATTCAGGCTTGAGCCAGTCGTCACTGACACAGCCAATCAGAGATGAGAGACCCCGGTGTCAGGCTGGATTTTTATCTGGTTGTTAGGGGGGAGGTTGAGGGATGCTGAGGAATGCACTCAGGGGGCTATACATTGGCTGTAGATTTCAAGAAGCATAGTTGTCTTCTACTGATCGGTTGTCAGACATTTTAAGTTGGGTAAGAAAGTTACTTTAGGTCTCTGGTATTTCCTTTGTTTTTCTCATTGGTCAGCCCCAGTAGGGGGTGATGGTCTTATGACCTTCTCCTATGTAATTGGCTTGCCTCTTTGAAATGGTGCTGATTCTCAGCAAGGTGGGTTTAACAAAATTGAGTCGCCCCATAAAAATGGAGTCACTCTGGTCCTTCAAGATTAGACTGAAGTCCAATAGTTTTAAGCTATTTAGCAAACCATTTACTTCTTCAATTGAAACTTTTCATAGACTAGCTTCAGTGCATAGGCAGTGGGGCACCCTGAGCAATACTGGAGCCATCTGGGTGACCTGGATTTAGATCCTGGATCAACCTGACATGCCTTTTGCATCTGTGTATACTGTGTTCCTGGCTGGCTGGTTATCTGTGGGGAGAACCACCACATGGCCAGATCCTATTGGGCTTGCCTCTCTCTCTCATGAAACAAAGAAATGAAATAAATGTAAAGAAAAAAGTTTTCTAATATTCACTATATTACTAAGAATTTTGTTATTGATAAGAATATATAAGAAATGGTATCTCAAACAGATTTTGACACTTGCTGGGGACCACAATTCATACCTTTCTTCTGGTAAAAATATAAGAATTCTTAGGGATTAAGTATTTTAAGTTATTTTTTTGGAAGTATTTTACCATGTATAAGATTTGCTCTGTGGAATCAGCAGTTGGCGTAATGGCTATGTCGCTGAACTCCCACGTAGTTGACCGCAGTCCGAGTCCTGGACCCGGTGGCTTAAACTCACACCAGGTGCATGTGCGTGCGTGCCCAGGATCCCGAGAAGAGAATGGAGGAGAAGGGATTGTGGCATGGCCATTCCCTCGGGGCGGGGGGCGGGTGATTTCTTGCTCCCCATCTCTCTGTTGCTATCTTTCTGACGAATGCACGCACCCTAGAGCAAAAACTTCTCAAAAGAAAACAAAGAAAAAAGATTTGCTCTGAGAAAAATGGAGAAGTTGTTTATGTAAGAGAGTTTTCAAAACGTTCATGGAAAATAAATATTATGGAAAAAAAATGAGGGCCAGCAGGTTGAATGGGGCTTAAGGCACTGGATTCCACATGGCGGTCTGGGCAGTTCCAGTCTCAACTCAACAGCTTGAAAACATGCATGGTGTGTGGGCATGTGTGCCCAGATTTCAAGAAGAGAATGGAGGAGGAGGGACTGTAGCACAACCATCCCCCACAGGGCATGATTTCTTACTTTCCCTCTCCCTCTTTCTCTCTTGTCTCTCCAACAAGCACGTGTACCCTATAACAAACTAAAAATAAAACAAATAAAAAAATGTGGTCATCCTTATAGCTTGGCAGTCAACGTCCTCCCTCACTCTCTGTCTTTGTGCCCCTCTCTGGTGAATGCGAGTATCCTTCAACAATTGGAAGACAAAAATAAAGAAAATATGCATGAATTTCAAAAAATAAAAAAGTGCTTTTTTGGCACCAAAACAAACTTGTAGTATAATTCCATTTTTCATGAGGTTTTTAAACTGTCCTTTTACTCCTCTCAGCTGGCATTCAATCATGTCTAGCTACTATAGCCAGGTTTTCACTTTCTTTCTCTTTTTATCTACTGCTAATTATTTTTTTCTATGAAAAAGCTCTAATAAGAATGAATCTTTTAGGTAACTTACTTGGGCCTTTTCCCTTTCTAAGTAATATTGTAATAAAATTTTGACATATGTTCATAAATAAATTGTCTGAGAAGTTTTAGTTGCCAGAGATAATGAAGGTTGAAACACTGCCCCTTGAGTGTTTTCTATTCATTAAAATACTTCACATGGAGTATAAGTCACTGATTAGAGCAACTGATTGTCCTAAGCATGTTTTTTAATCTTGCTAATAAGTGCAGACTATTACAATGTCTATACTAAACTTTTAAATACAAATTACATAGATTTCTACTACCAGAAATATAGAGCAGATATACTTTTGCCATATTTAAACAATCTGGATATTATATATAAAGCCAATATCCAAATCTCTAAAAAGTAAAGAAAAAAATAAAAGACTGACCAGGGATTCCAGAACCCAATAAATGATAGTAGTGGGTTTGCTGGATTTTCTCTTTCTGTATTATGACCCAGATTCCAATAACCTGGAAATACAAATAGGCACAGACTGAAACAAACAGCCAGTAGTAAGACCTATCTGTCTACCCAAAGAACCAAGAAGGGATCAGTCTAGCAAGTCAGAAAACAGTGAGAAAATAATGGCTCTCCTCACCCAGACACCAAGAAAGAAAATCGAAGTCCTCACATTAGCCCTCCAGCGAAGATTATTTGAAAAGCCTAAATTGTCACTCTCACAGATGTAACAAGACCCCCCACCTTCCCTCATAGTGCATCAGTGAAGGCTGAGTTGGCAGCATGAACTTTTCTCTCTGCTGAGGGGAAATGAGGCTCTATCCTATGGGGTCAGTGGAGGCCACATGTGGAACCTAGATTTCTACCTGCACCAGCCACTAACACAATGCCTTTCTCCCTTCCTGCTGCAGTGATGTGAGAGGACGTCTAAATGAGAGCCAAGACTTTCACCCCTAGCCACAGTGATGAGGCCATCTTCTACTCCCCTGTGACATTAGTGAAGACTACGTAGGGAAGCAACAGAGAGCACAACTTCTATCCTTTCAACCAGATGTCATCCATGGAGTCTAATGGGAGCCAGAACTCCTAAGTCCACCCAGTAGTCAAGAGGAGTCACAGATTTTAATGACAATAGGGATCAAAGGGGAGACCTGTACTTCTACCCCTATTGACAGTAAGGAAGTACCACATTCTGCTCCTCTACTGTCACAGTGATAGAAAAAAAAAAAAAAAAGAATGAAAAAGAAAAAAAAAAAAAACAGCTGAAACAGAAGACTTAGGAATGATTCAGAATTGCATAATGAACACTGTGCAAGTTTCAGTAGAATATTATTGGTCACACTAAGATGCAGAAAGATTTTAAAACTACAATAAAAAAGTAACCAAAATGTACTAACACTGAGAAGACAGAAACGTTAGAATTATCTGGGTAAAGTTTTAAGCGTCATAAAACAAACAAATAAAACAAAATGAAACAAAAACACTCAAAGTCATTATAGATATGTGAGAGAGGAATTCTAAAATAAAATCTTCAGGTAATACATAAGAAGGTATGTATTAAATACTGATAAAACAACAAAAACCAGGCAGCACAAATGCTGAAATAGAATGGCAGACTTAAGCCCTAACATAGTAATAATTACATTAAGAGACCAGCAGTTGGCATAATGGCTATGTTGCTGGACTCCCATGTAGCTAACTGCAGTTCAAGTCCCAGACCCAGTGACTTAAGCTCACACCAGATGCCTGTGCATGCGTGCCCAAGATCCCAAGAGGAGAATGGAGGAAAAGGGATTGTGGCATGGCATTCCCTCTGGGGAGATGATTTCTTGCTTTCTATATTTCTGTCTCTCTCTGTCTTTCTGGCAAGCACATGTACCCTATAGCAAAAACAAAAAACAAAAACCAAAACTCTCCAAAAAAAATTTTATTAAATGTAAATAAACAAATAATTAAAATAGAGAGATGGGAGAAGGAACTATGAAAAGAAAATTGACCCAATTAATATAAATATATAAATTTAAAAAGACTCTTTATAGGAAAAAAGATAACCTGATCCAATTTTATTCTATTTAAAATAATCTCACTTCAAATATAAAGATGTAGAGAAATTGGGGGGAAAAATGGATAGAAAATATGTCACGTAGACTTAATCAAAAGGAAGAAGAGTGATTGTCCTAATGCCAGATAGGGAAAACAAAAAACAATTATCAAAAACAATAATAAAAATAATTATCAGAGTGATTGATATTTTATAATAATTAAAAGATCAATCTAGGGACCAGCAGTTAGCGTAATGACTATGTCGCTGGACTCCCACGGTAGTCGACTGCGGTTCGCATCCCGGACCCAGGGACGTAAACTCATGCCAGGTGCGTGTGCGTGGGAGCCCAAGATCCCAAAAGGAGAATGGAGGAGAAAGGATTGCGGCGTGGTCATCCCCCCTAGGGGGTGATTTCTCGCTTTCTATCTCTCTGTCTCTCTCTTTCTGTCTGGCGAGCGCACGAGCCCTATAGCAAAAATTTAAAAAATAAAAAATGTAAAAAAAAGATCAATCTACATATCAATCCTAAATGTGTATGCAACAAAAAAACAGACGTACAACAAAAATGAAGCAAAAACTGATGGAAGTGAAAGGAAAACAGTGAAATCCCCAAGGGTAGTTGGAAACTTCAACCCTTCTCTCTCAATAGTTGATAGACTTGACAGACTAACTAGACAGAAAGCCAGTGAAGATATGAAAGGAATTGAACATCACCATGAATCAAGAAAATCTAATAAACAATATTTACCAAAAGTTGAATAAGTGTATCATTTTCAAGTGCCCACAAAACATTTCCAACAAAGAACTTATCCCAGACCATAAAACAAATCTCAAAAATTTAGGAAATTCAAATCATACGCAAAGTCTTGTCTGACTTAAAAAGAATCAAGCAAGAAATCAATAATGAAAGATAGCAGGAAAACCACAAAACACTTGGAAACTAAACAACACATTTATAAATAATACATGGGTCAAAGAGGAAAGACACAAAGGATGTAAAAATGAATGTTGAACTGAGCAAACATGAAATACAACGTGTATTTGTGGAGAATAAAGTAGTGTTGAAACATTTATAGTACTAACTGAACACATTAGATAAGTTTCAAATCAATCATTTAAGCAACCACCTCAAGAACTTACAAAGACTAATGTAAAAGAAGTCCACAGCAAAAAAAAGTATGAAGGAAATAGCAAAGAGTAGAAATGAATAAAATTGAAAATAGGACAATATTAGAGAAATGAATGAAATAAAGCTGTCTTTGAAAAGAGCAATAAAATTGACAAAGAAATAGACAAAAAAATGTCTAACTGATTCAAATATATATATTCATCAAAACAAAGACTTTTCAATAAATAGAAAAAATAAGGAACGATAAAACTTTTAGAAAAAGAATAGTAGAAAAATTTTAGGAACTAGTGCTAGACAGAGCATGTTTCTTAAAAGGAGAATTGGTTAAACTGAACTTTTTTAAGGTAAAACTTTCTCTCTTGCCTTGGTAAGAGGACAAAAAGACAATATACATACAATAAGTAAGTGTCTGCAAATCATATTTGTGACACAGAGCTAGTGCCTTTAACATAAAGGTATAAATAACTCAAAATAACATTAGTAAAGTAATAAATAATCATATTAGGGAATGAGCAAAGGTCCTACAACATTTCATAAGAGTTTAGATGTAGCAAATGAGTACATGAAAAGGTGTTCAATACCATGATCAATTAGGGAAATGCAAATTAAAACCACACTGCCATATCAATACACTTATCAAAATGACTAAGTAAAAAAATGACAACACTAAATGCTGCTGAAAAAGTGATGAACTGGAGCAGAAAGCAGTTAGGAATTCTAACATCAAAGCTAATCCATCCTTACGTTTCCGATCTACCGGAAGTGAAGAGATACATGTATCATTGTTCATCTGCATACAGTCAGGTTAGTTTGTCACAGATAAAAATGTAAGTAAAGAAAAAAATCTATTTATCCAAGTAGAGTCTACATAGCTACCTCAAAAATCATGAAGTGTAATTACTTGATTAAATATTTGACTACTTGCTAACAGAAGTATCATGAAATAGATTAAACTGCACGCTCCCTTTGTTACTGCATAGGAAAGTAGTTTTTACGCCAAAAACCTAGTGACTAAACCAGACGATTTACTACCTTCTTCACAGTTCCGAAGCTGATACCCTGAACCTACTAAGATCATTTATTGAATGAATAAATGATTTGGGGTCAATCCATACATCTCTTATTAAATAATTCTTTTATTGTCATCCATGGCTATCATTAGTAGTATTTGTGAAGTGAAGTGACACAGGCATGTACCTGAGGGTAAATGATTGTTTAAGTAGCATACATTTTATATCAGGGGCCTATTCTGTGATAGTCACATTCCATCAATAAACTAGTGATACAAACATGGAAGTCTATGAACGTTTCCTATCAACATCTGTTACTATTCCATCATTAGATTAAATTAGCTATACTGCTCAAAGAAAAAGCATTAATTGTATTATACCACCTCTGTTTATAATGTTAAATACATATTTATCTGTTTAGCAGTTATTTGTGAAAGATGCTATGCCTACTTTTCTGAGATTAAAAAAAAAAAAAAAGTACTTAGTGTATAACCTCACCCACAGGGTTGTGTTTGGAATTTGTGACACTCTTTGTTGCCTGAGCTCAACCCACCCTCCAGGAGACTGGGTTTGGTCTCAGCAGACCTCTTCCTTATTCCTCGGCTTGTGGCCTCCTTCCCTGTCTATAAAGCAGCAGCACTGCTTCTCTCTGGTGCTTCTTCCATAGACACAACTCTCCCTTAGACCAAATCTGAGAGGATTCTCTGCTTGTAAGGACTCAGTGATTAAATCTGGCCTACTAAGACAATTCAGTATAATCTCTCTTCTCAACATCCAAACCCATAGCCAGATATCTGAATTCTCTTTGACACATAGGTAGCATATTGGTTTATAAGTCTTGAGAGTAAGAGGTGGGCATCTTTGAGGGCTATTATTCTGTTTATCACAAACATCACGTATTTTCCCAACGTAAAATAGGAGTGAAAGTTATAAATTGAGATATGAAATTGTTGCTTTCTTATATTTCACTATCTCCCCCCATTTTTTACTCGACTCTCATCTGGACTCTTCTTTTCTCTTCCATTTTGTTAAATATCCACCACCTTAAATCCATCTGTTTTCCAAAGTCTTCTATTCAATTACTATCAGCTGCTTACTGTATTCTTTTGTTTCTCTAAATTTATTATTAAAATAATCTCAGGTTGGTGGTTCCCATTCCTACCTCTTTCTGTTACAAAAAATACAAAAGTGGTCTCAGTAGATTGTAAAATAACACATTTTTACTCCTCAAAATACAATGAAGATTAAAAAAAAAGTTATAAACATTTTTAACTTAGATCGGTATTAAAATATATCATTGGTTACATTTGTGATTTAAGCTTATTCCCCTATACATTTGAATGGAAACTGTTTTAACTTTTGTGTCTAGTTTATGGTTTTTAAATTTTATTTACACTACTTTTTTTTAGTTTTTGCCATAAGGAAACATATGCTCATCAGCGAGACAGAGAGGGAAAGTGAGATTCACCCTCAGGGTGGTGGTCAAGCCTCTTCCTTCATTCTCCTTCTAGGAGTTTGGATACGCACGCACATGCTCCCAATGTGATTTTCAAGTCAGTGGTCTGGCACTTGAACCGTGGTCAGCTGTGTGGGAATCCAGCACCTTAAGCATCATGCCATACATGTGCTGGCCCCTAGCTATATTAAATTATTAGTGCTGTAATTTAACATGTAAGATAATGTGGCATTTGAACAGCACATTTCACTTGTACATTAAAAAATATTGAAAGGACTGGCAGGTGGCATGATGGTTAAGGACACTGGACTCTCACATGACTGACCACGGTTTGAATCCTGGACCTAGAGGTTTGCTTTCTCACTTTCTCTCTCTATCCTTCTCCCTCTGTCCCTCTCTGGTCAAATTTAAATAAATAAATAAATAAATAAAGTTAAATAATCCTTTACAAAAATATTGAATATTGTTATGGAAACTGGGGAACAAGTGAAAGGAGAATGGAAGAAGGGAAGAGTGTAGGGATTTTTAATTTAGGGGAAAAAATAGACAAGACATTTTTGGGACACAGATATGGTTTATTACCTGTTGATGATGGCGTGTATAGTTTTCTCAACTGGACTGGTCTGAGGTGTATAGAATACTAGGTAAATTCTCTTTACAATCTAAATTATGTATAGCAATTGAATGTATAAATAATAATACTAAATTAAAAAATATGAAAAAGTATGACAAAGATGCATTGCCTGCTGTTTGAACATGCACCAGTTCTTAAATGAACTCCTTCCCATTTCCCTTTTTATAAAATAGAATTGATAATATCTGATTCTTCATTTTAACCTTTGATTTTGAGGACCAGATAAGCATGTAAGATAGTTAAGGTGAAATTAATAGGGAGTTTAATTAAATAAGCTAAAATATATTTTGAAAAATAATCAAAATTCCAGCTCTAATTTGATTATTCTGATAGTCAAAAACACAAGATCAAAAAGGCTTATTTCATAACTTACCTTTATATTTATTTTGTTCTCATATACTATATATTTCTAAGCATGCCACGTGCTTTAAACTATGATTTCTATTACTAGGAAGAATTAAAATTTTTTTTCTGTTCTTACCATTAAATGAAAAAAATCTTCACTTTGACTAGTTTATCATCTCAGCAAAATGGAAGGGTGTACACAAATGGATATCATACCTGCAGAAAGTATAAATGTGCACTAAAAGAAAATAAAGAAATAATACTCAATATGGGGCCAGCATTTAGCATAATGGCTATGTCTCTGGACTCCCATGTAGTCAACCACGGTTTGAGTCCTGGACCCGGTGGCTTAAACTCACACCAGGCACTTGTGCGTGCATGCCCAAGATCCCAAGAGGAGAATGGAGGAGAAGGGATTGCAGTGTGGCCATCCCCCTTGGGGGGTGAGTTCTTGCTTTCTGTCTCTCTGTCTCTCTCTGTCTTTCTAGTGAGTGCACATGCCCTATAGGAAAAATGTCTCCAAAAACAATAAATAAATAAATAAAAATAAATAAATAATACTCTATCTCTACTGACAGAGGCTAAATTTTCCCAGAAATCTTAAGAAAAGATTAAACCCAGTATTTTTCATATCATTGACTACAAATAGGCACTTAAAATTGTTAAGTGATTTATATACTAAACAACATATAATGATTATTCTGTTGCAGTAAGGCCTATAATAAGCCTATGATTATTCTCATATAGTAAGGCCTATTATAAGCCTATGATTAAACTATCCCTATCAGCAGATAAGAAAACTGAGACTCAGAAAGATTTAAGTAATATTTGATCTTTAGTGCAGGTATTAAATAGCCATGCCAAGATTTAAACCCAAGTCACTTTGATTTTTGAAACCTGTGCCTTTTTGCTCTGCTTCATGAATACTATGATCTTCTATTCTGCTTCAGTACTAAACCAAAATTAATTATTCTGCTCAATAAAAGTTCTTTTTAGCAAATAGACTGTTTTTTAGCAGGAAAATTGATTAAACACTCATTTGCCAAAAGCTAGAGTTATAGCAAAAACTGTCTTTGTTTAATTTTAGTTAGATTCTATTTAAAAATAGGTAATTTGGGGGCCAGCAAGCGGTGTGATGTTTAAGGGTGTTGGACTCCCACATGGCCATTGGTGGTTTGAGTCCTGGACCTGGCAGCTTGCTTTATCACTGTCCCTCTCTCTGTCTCTCTGTCTCTCTGTCTCTCTCTGTCCTTCTCTGGTCAAATTAAGATAAGTAAATAAATAAATAAAGTTAAATAAAATAATTCTTTTAAAAAAATTGGTAATTTTACTTTTTATTAAAAGTCAATAGAAAATGCCCTCTTAACTGTCTCAAACAGAGGACAATAACAAGACCAAACAACAGCACCAAAAAGGAAAATCTTCGATTGCTAGTAGTACTCTGCCTACAGAGGATTGCAGAGCTAGTGCTTAACTTAATATTTGATTTTTAGTTTTTAATTTATACTAATTCATAATTTGGCTTATAATGTAAATTGTCACTCAGTTTATACCAGACTTTGCAATCATTAAAATTCCAGAAGAGTGGGGACCAGCAGGTGGTGTGGTAGTTAAGGCACTGGACACTCCCACATGGCCGACCAGGGTTCAAGTCCTGAATCTGGTGGCTTACTTTCTCACTTCCTCTCTTTCTCACTGTTACCCTCTGTCTCTCTCTGGTCAAACTAAAAAAATAAATAAGTAAATGAATGAATAAATAAAATAAAATAAATAATTATTAAAAAAAATTCTAGAAGAGAAATTCTAAACTTGAATTCCTACTCTGACTCACAGACCTCAGAGATTCACATTTCTAAGACTATGTTCATGACTGAATGTCTTCAATTTATTTTACATTAAATAAAATTATACATTGAGTGAAAGTAATGCTTTAACCATCATAACATTTGGCATCAAAATATATTTTAAACTTTGGAATATAATTGTTAAATTTTAAAATTGTACATTGCACACTTTCTGATCAAAACGTGATGTCACTTCTCGATTAAAATAATATTTAAAACCCACAAACTCTTAGGGTGAAACACAAAATTTTTACTATGTTTCAAAAGATCCCCCAGAAGATGATCCTTGGTTCCCTCTCCAACCTGATATATTCTTCATGTCTGTAATCAAGTTATATAGGTTTTCATTTAATTACTTGAACTTTCCAAGAACTTTCTTACCTCAAGTTCTGTGTTCCTAATTTCTCTGATAAGAATGTTCTTTACTATATACATAGTTATCTAATTGTTAGTTTGCAATTCTTAAGCTCAAGATAACTTATTTTCACACAAAATTTAATTATATTTAGTTACTCATATCACAATTATGTATATAATACTGAGTGCCTGCATGATCCAGATACTTTCAGAAGTATACAGATATGGCAATGAACAAAAATTGTCCAAAATATTTTATCCATAGATTTAGTCCTACATACTCCATTTCAGAGTGGTAAGCTCTGGTAACAATACAATATGAGGCTAATTTTGTCCTCATAGATATTTTGGTAGGAAATATCCCACGTCTGTTTATAAATAATCTTAGCTAATATGTAAGAAATTTACACAGTGAAACTTACTTTGAAAATCATAAGTATAATTCATTGTATTGTTAATGGAACTTGAAAGAAAAGCCACTTGATCTTGAAATAATGTGTTCAGATTCACAGATCCTGATACAGGGAATAAACAGTGGACTCTATGGTAGCACTGCACCTGCTTTTGTTCCTCACAGTCAGATCTTCATATCTGTGAAATTCAGGTTTCCGAATATTCACTCTCTAAGGTCTCATTTTGGGAGCTTCCCACTACTAGTGTACTTAATTATAAAGTACTTATGTTTATAATTAGTCTTATAATTCACTCCGTAACTATTACTATGATTATACTTATAAATTATCTTTAGCAATCACTGTTACAATATTGCTCATAGTTCCAGGTAGCGGTCATTACTTTTTACAACCCCTCATTTAAACTACTTGCATATCATCCCTTCTTGGGATAATTAGTTCTATAAACTCATTGACAACTTAATCTGTCCTAAAGTGTCTCCTTCATGCTTTTTAAGTGTGCACATATGTGTTTCATGGGGATGGGTGGAGGCAGAGATGATATTGCTATATTGTGTCCTGAGGCTAGATTAACATATGTAGGATCACATTCACTTGTCCACACTACCTTATGAGAATCCTATTTAATTCTCTACAATAAATCTGAATAAAAGAAAACCTTTTCAGTTTCTGTGTTAGGGAACAACAGTAACACTGTGTTCCTAGAACACCATGGATCTATGAACCCTGATTAAATGAATGCATGCAGAGACCAGCAGTTAGCATAATGGCTATGTCACTGGACTTCCACATAGTCGACCACAGTTTGAGTCCCGGACCCAGTGGCTTAAACTCATGCTGGGCGTGTGTGCATGTATGCCCAAGATCCCAAGAGGAGAACGGAGGAGAAGGGATTGCGGTGTGACCATCCCCCACTGGGGGGTGATTTCTCGCTTTCTATTCTCTCTGTCTCTCTGTCTGTCTGGTGAGCTCACACGCCCTATAGCAAAAACCTCTCAAAAAAAAAAAAAAAAAAGAGGGCATACATGCTCAGAAAATACGGCCTTCCTGCTTAAAAACAACAGGAAGTCATTAGATGGGTATGTTTATCTAATAAATGTGTTCTTCCAATTTCAAAGTGTTCTATCCAGAATCAGGCATCATTTAGCCATACCTCCTCTAATCTAGAAAATCACCTTATTTTTCTGATTTTCTGAAAAATACCTTTTCTTCCCCCTTTGCTTAATAAATATGGAGGACGAAAGAGGCTTAGTGGGCTCATCCTGGTATGGCCTCTCCCACTCCTTCTTGACTCCAATCTCTGAATCTCAAATACTGACACTTTCAGGTGACTGTGACACATGGAAGAATCACGTCCATGTGCATGTAAATCCTGCTGTATCACTTTGAATTATACACTGAGCACTTTTTTTTTCCTTTTTTGGCTTAGGTACACATGCGTGCAAGCATGCTAACAACATGCTAATTTGATTCTACATGCAGATAAATAATTTTACCTTTTTAAAAAACTTCAACATGTAGTCATCGAATATTGGTTATGTGGTTGGCACCAGAGGTCAAAGTTCATAAACTAGAATTTGAAGATTTTGTATCCATTAGAATAACCAAAAATTTACACTTAGTCTTAGCCAAAAGAAGATTCAAAAGCTATTCCAAAATTAAATAAATAAATAAAATCAATATATGACACAGTAAAAGCAAATTCAGTGTATCATGAGAGCATAGCAACAAGATAAAATAAAACCTTATCAAGAACTACTAGAAAAGGATTTCTCTTGGAGCAAGCATATGGCATAATAGTTATGTCACTGGACTGCCACATAGAGGACCGTGGTTCAAGTCTTGCATGCATGCCCAAGATACTGAGAGGAGAATGAAATGTTGCAGATAATCAGATGCCGAGAAATGGAAAGCAGCACTCGGAGAGATTAGGAGAACTGTTGATTACTTCAGTGGGCCCAGAGGAGTTAACACTCTAAATCTCCAGCAAAACTGGGGATTGGACAAGGCCTTCTGTGGGGGTAAGTGGGGAATGGGAGGTCTCAGGGTGGGGATTGGTCTCAGATCCTACCTTACACAGTGTCAAAAAGAGGAGTCATAGAAGCAGGAAATCTCATCTATTCAAGGTACCAATCCATTCAAGGTACTAATCCATTCAAAGTACTAATCTACCCAAGGTTTTCAGGTTACCCTGTAGCTCCAGGGAGGGGCAGTAAGTTTGCTGGAGGGCAGAAACCTTAGACAGCTATCAGCCCTGAGTTATTAGTTATAGGAATTTAAGAGTTTATAATGGAGACCTCCTCCAAGATGGAGTCTTGCCTGCTTCAGAAGAAGAGATTATGGTGTGGCCAGTCTTCAACAGGAGTGATTTCTCACTCTGTTTCTCTGCCTCTCTCTTTCTCCAGTGAGCACAAGCACTCTATAGCACCATTTCCTCAAAAATGGGGGAGGGGGTGTTTTCTCTTATAGGGGACAACTGAGTTGAGACCTGAAGCATGAACAAGAGTGCACCATATGAACATTTGAGGAAGTGTTTCAGGCCAAAGGAAGAAGAGCATGTTCAACAGATAAAGATGTGGCATGGTCCATGCAATATAAGATGTATATTGTAACTGGACCAAAAAATGTTTGTTCTTAAATAGTTCATGGGAACTGAAAAAAAAAGGGTGGATAGAAATTGTAAGTTTATTGAAGCTACCATAAAGAATTTGGGCTTAATATATCCCAGAGGGAAAAATTCCACAAGTGGATACTTTAATTCCAGGATTTAATTTTCTTGTAAAACCAAGAGTCATTTTATAGGAACACTGTCAATTTTCCTGCCAACAATACACTGCTACTTCTAATGTCATCTAATACTATTTCATTTTCTACAAGAGACATGTCCTACCTCTAACCTAAGTTAATCATCTTATTGCATGTAGAGACATGTTTGGAGAGAGGCCCTGAGGGTGTGGGGACATGCTCTGAGCAAACACCACCTGTCCCTTTGGGCTATGGCAGAACCTTGCAATTTGTCCTTTCCTTGACCCTTGCTGCAGGCAGAGCAAAGGGTGGAAATTGCTAGGGGCCTTTCAACAGACACATCTGATGGAATTCAGGGAACATCTTGACCCCAATTAGCAAAGTCCAATCCCTGCTCTGCCTCTGTAAGATTCTTTAGCCTTATCTGTATGTGATGGCATCTGCCCTATGGTGAGATTCTTTAGCCTTATGTATCTTC